>NC_090647.1:506307386-506512386 GCF_040937935.1 Hyperolius riggenbachi | reverse complement strand
CGGTGGCGTTAATTACTATTCCCTCTCCAGGTCCACGAGGATGGTGGGAAATAATGTAATTCGGCTCCCAGCTATGGTTGGCGGCCGAATTACAGTGTTTTAAAAGTAACTTCAGCTCCGTCTTCTGACGGCACCAAAGTTACTCTCTGTGTGCCACTATAGCCGTAACTCCTATTACAGCCTAGGGTTGCGCGGCTGCACCCAAATCTCCTGCGCAGGAGATTTGGGTGCAGCCGGCATCACCATAGACGGTACTAGGAATTACGGCTATAGCGGTGCACAGTGAGTAACTAAAGCACTGTCAGAAGACGGAGCTGAAGAAACTTTTAAAACACTGTAATTCAGCCACCAGCAATAATCCACATGCTCGTTCTATATGTCATGTCATTGTGGTGCCCCTTTAATATAAAACGATGGCCAGTTTTTTGTTTTTTTCCTTGCATTCCCCAGCATTCTCCTGGAGAAACGTAGTAAATCAGCCCCGACGTGTGACCCCGTATCTTTAGAACCACACGATGGTCTATCATTCTACCTCGCTGCTCTCCTACCTGCCGCATTGTCATTTAGTTCCCCGTACAACACGCCGGTAATTATGTGTCAACACGTTTAGAATTGATGTGAATGCTGCCCATCTACTGCTGAGTAAGGAAATAGAAAGTGTGCCATTATAATACCAATGTAATTTAGACGTATACATCTGTCAGGGGGTGATTAGGAATAAAGGGGGACGTCGGGCTTGCGGACACGAACCCTTTATGATAAATTAGGCTTATTATCACAAGCCTTGGGGTCATTTGGTGTGAAACTGTAGATTAAGTTTGTCACCCCCTACAATTGTTTCTTGGAACGGATGCTAATTCCAGTCTCCGTCAGCAATTATTTCACATCTGAACGAACCTGGGGATTTTTTATTTTATTTTTTTTCTTGTTTCACCTACACTCAATTAAAAGGGGGGAATAAAAGGAATAAGCGAGGCAATTTATCCTGTAAAATAATATCTCACAAAGGGGGCAGGCGAGTTATGATCCTGGAAGCTAATTGACTTGCAGCAAAAGAGATTTGTACATATTAAGGTATAATCAAGGTTATGGTGCTTGGGCAAGGTCAGTAATCTCATAGACAGTGACAGGCAAATTGAATGGAACTGTCACTGCGTGTGAATCTCACTGCTTGCTAACCCCTTTTAATGAGTGAACTGTTGAAAAGGAACTGCTGTGGTTTGCATATTTTTATATTATTTGTGTACCAGCGCAGTAAAGAGTGCTGCATATACAGAACCTAATGCGCTATATCAGAATATAAATAAGCAAGAGTCTTGACTGCGAGAAACTTAAAGAAGGCGCAATGTCATAGGCTGATGCAGCAATGAGAGAAGTTTGCTTGGCAGTTCGGATAGTTTCCTTCTAACTTGCTGCAACTGTTGCGGATGGGAAGGTTGGATAAGTAGTGAGTAGTGCTCAACAGGTCAGGGATGGCCAGAGCAGGATCATCCACCAGGCAACCTAGGCAGGTGCCTGAGGCCGAGTGGGTGTCAAGGGGCCCACCAGCCACCTTCTCTGACCCCTCTCCACTTCAGCTGACTAAAAAGACCACAATGGGGCCCCAAATCTACTCTCTTGCCTAAGGCCACTTTACATCTTAATCCATCTCTGGATCTCAAGTAAGTCCAGCTTGAATGCAAATGTTTTGCAAATTATATGTGGCTTGGAGGCAGCGTCATAACAATAGCCCCTGTGCTGTGGCTAGAGGAGCCCCCTCCTCCTCTCCCCACCCCCGTTCTGATGAGTAAGTGCAGGGAGTGCTGTTCTACTCAGGACCGGATTTACCATAAGGCACTGTAGGCACATGCCTACAGGCACCTGATGATGGAAAGGCGTCTCACTCCCCTACCCCAGTTGCTCCCTCCTTCCCTATGCAGAACCCTGAGCAGAGTGTAACTAAGAGGTTACTCACCCAGCTCTCAGCATTCCACTGACCGGTGCTCCCTTCAGCCAGGGGCACCACTAGCTACTTAATACTGAGGGTACCTCTGGCTACCTAATACTAAGGGACCTGTAGCTACCTATGAGGGGCAAAGGAAGTAAGGGAGAAGTGACAGCTGGGCCAGCCAGCACACTCGTGGTGCGGTTCAGCGGGGTTTGCAGGTTTGTGGAGAGAGAAGTCTAGGGTGCCAGGATATCTGTGCCTATGGGCTCCTATGATGTACATCCGGGCCTGGTTATACTTAGCTAGTCCATGTCTGTACTGTATAGGTTTTCTTCTTCCTTTGGGCATCTGCATGCTCTGTGCTGCCCTCGTAAGTCTCCTGATGACCTGACAGGCATTGGGAGCTGAAGAGGAGACCCAATCTTTCTTAAAAGCATTAAGAACCAGTAATACATGCTATAGTCATTTTTCAAAAACAGGCCTGACTAGGGCTGGTTCAGAGTGATGGCTGCTGGCATCTGTCCACTTCATTTATTGCCTGATTCCACCATATCCTGCATTGAGCTGAATGGCAGCATTTGTGTCAATGCATTTACTGTTGATTGCTGACAATTGCACAAGATCACATTTTCTGAGAAATTGTGTGTAGCTTCTAGTGCAGACCTGGGCAAACTACGTCCCATGGGCTAGATTCTGCCCATGAGCGTCATGAAGGTGGCCTAATGCTAGCCAATGAAATCGGCTACTGAATGGCTCACAGAGCTCTGTCGTCACAGCGTGGGCAAAATGAGGGGCCTGCGGCGAGGGAGAGATCGGCGGGAGTGGCAAGAGCCACAGGTCCGTGTGACGTGGTAATTGAAATCAACACCCTTGCAGGAATAACAAAGCGTAGATTTTCATTACCGTGGTCCGGAAGCATAGACAGTATTTTGTTTAATAGCATGTACATTTTAAAAAAATTGTTTCCCCTTTTTCTCCACTTCTCCAGGTAATTTGTTGATGATGATCCACAATGAGCCAGCACATCATCATCTTTACTTCTGGCAGACAAGAAAAAAACTAGACAGCACCAACTGCCATTATTTATGACCACACCCACTAGCAGTGCAATAGGCTAAAAGTTGTTTTTTATAGATATACATGTAAAACTCCACAATCTCCTATATAATAATTCCCCTATGTCTCTGCGTCCTCCTCCTGTGTCCCTGTGACCGTGCTTTTTTGCACCGCGCATGCGCGGCACGCGGGCAACCACAAGCGCGGGCGGGTGTGTGGGTACGTGCGCGCTGGGTGCGTGCGCGGTAAGAGCTGACATGCGACGGTGGTCGCCGGAGCGGGAGGGGGGTTTGTGAGGGAGGCCTGGAGCCCGGTAAAAACTTGATTATTGTGCAAAAGTCCATTTATTTCAGAAATGTAACTTAAAAGGTGACACTAATATATAAAATAGGAACACTTTGCAGGTGTTTTGGATGAATTATCTGATTAGAGTCTGACACTTTGAGCCTAGAATATGTAACATTTTTACAATATTCAAATGGTTTGAGAGTTTGATTTCGGGGTTTTCATAAGCTGTAAGTCATAATCATCAAAACAATAACAAATAAAGGCTTGAAATATCTCGCTTTGCATGTAATGAGTCTATTTCATACATTAATTTCACCTTTTAAGCTAAATTTCTAAAATAAATGGACGTTTGCACAATATTCAAGTTTTTAAAGTTTTACCTGCACATAAAATATGCACAGAGGGAGATGCTGGTTGCTTGGCAGTTATAAACAGCTGTTATTTCCCACAATGCAATAAGGATCACAGAAAGGAAACTGTCAGGGCCTAGGTACCTGACATCACACTGGGGGAGGGGTTTCATCGCATTATCAGCCATACATACACCCTGGTGACAGACACCCTGGGGATCTATTCAAGAAAAGGTAAAAGTTTTCTCATGGGAAAGTGGTTTTCAGCTACTGATTGTGATGAACTTCATTATTCATTATATTATATACTGATTGGGATGAACTTCATATTATATACAACCAGCATTTTTTTTTTACTAGAACAGCATTCAAAGGGTTACACACAGAGGATGTAAAAGTTCAGTGCAGAGAAATCTGGACCCATCAGAATTTTAGATAATGTTATTTGTTATCTTGTGTTTACTTATTTGTGTCAAGTGAGGAATGGGACACATTCTTTGACTGTGGAGAAGCTCCTGGACACAGACACACTCTAAGGGGCCATTCACATCACAAACGCGGACGACCACGCATGCGGAACGCAACACATGCGAACGCACGCCATCCGCGTTTGTGTGCGTTGCGTGGCTGATCCCATCACTGAAAAGATTTTGCAAAATCTGCATGCAGCATGCGTTCCCGGATACATGTCTGGAACGCATGCAGTGTGAACATCAGACAGTGCACTCTATGCACTGTCTGATGTCGTGCGTGTCGGGCCACCCGCACACGTTTCCAAAACGCGGCTGGAAACGCGTGCCGTGTGAACGGGCCCAAAGCATTTCTGCTTTCAATACATAATGAATAAAAACAGTTATTAATAAAATGCAAAGTCATCTCTCAAAGCAAAAAACTGTACTTTTGGGAACTTGTAGTTTCTAAATGAATATTAATACTTCTGCACAAATGCAAACATGATAACCGTATGGCATATAAAAAGTAGGAAAACATGTTTTTATTGAACATTATGTCAGGGTTTTATACTACTTTAAGAGTGATATATATATATCCAGTGAACTCTTAACCATTCTTACATATACTGTACATATAGACAAGAAGAAACAAGTATAAAGTTGTTCTGAGAAATATCTTTCTTTTTGAGGCCTGCACAGTTATTTTAATATTAGCATGAGTGCAATTTCCCTTGTCAGTGGATAGGAGCTGACACATATAGAAGTTGGACAAGTTAATATAATCAGCTCAAACCAAGCAGATATCTATGAGATGAATAGTGCTGTGAGTGATCTACTCCTTCATGCTCTATATTGTCGATAGCGTTGGTGTAAATATAAAACCACTTAAAGTGTTTTGCATTCACTTAACATATTTCCTGATAGGAGCTGCCTTTAGATGACATTAACTCTTTTTGCATCAGAGGAACTTTCCCTTGCAAGAACTCCGCCGTGCGAATAATTGCTTGAAGTAATTGATTTGCTATTTTTAAACTATGACCAAATGACACACAGTCACCTAGGAATATCTGATCATGAAATGGCTCGCAGGGATTCTAGGGAAACACTGATTTCCTGTACACATTAATTACAAAAAACACGAGTGTTTGGTTAAGCTCCGCCCCTTTTGTGGGTAACCCTGTCTCTTTCTGCTACCCCAAACTTTGTCATTAACATGTTACTGACCAATTAGAAGACTTAGGAAGTAAAAGAAGCAATTTAGCAATCTCTGATGCCTAGGCATATGCATGGGCGGCGCCAGGGGTTGCTTTGGAGTGCTGAAGCACCCCCAAAAATATTTCAAGCACCCCTTAGCACAAATGCGGACATCAGTGGCCATTTTTTTTGTAGCTAACAGAGGGAAAGAAGGCTGGGAATGCCTGTGACATGGAGAGGAGTCGGCGGCGGGAACTTTCATAAAGGTAGCGGCTGCCAGCTCAGAAGGATACATGAAAGCCGCGGGAATGGAGGGGGGGCTTGGGGCAACTCTACTACCTACACTGGGGCATCTATACGCTATACTATACACAATATATAGGATAACTTCTTATTTTTTACTAAATGTTTCGTTGATTTGTTTGTTTTCTTTCTATGCTGATGCCAGTGATCCTGTAATTGGCACTGGAATGAAAGGGATACAAGGGAGCCAGGGCTGGGCCAAGGTAGAAATGTATACTGGGGAGGGGGCTGCCTAATGATGGCCATACATGGTACAATTTTTGTATCCAATCTTACCATTTCTATGTAGTATATGGGTAAATTAAGTGAATATATTGAAAGCATAATTTAGGCAGTTCCCTTATATTACATAGAAACGGTAAGATTGGATGAAAAAAATGTACCATGTATGGCCACCTTAATACTGGGGGCACACCTGGCTTCCTTTTGGCTACCTTTACTGGTGGTGCTTGCAAAACCTACTTAATTTTACAGCCTAAAAAATTGGTGTCACAGTTTACATGCAAATTTACTGGTGTCAATATGTAACACTATAGTCTGGCATGGCACAATATAACTGGTAGCATAGCTACCGGAGTTCCTGTTGTGACGCCACCGTTGCATGAGTAGGGTACTGATATTTTACTAAGTACTTACCTGGCATTACTGGATCGATATATGTAAAAAAAGAGGTTTCTTACCTCTATAGAAGACTCACAAGAGTGGATTGTCAGGGAGCCTTTATTAAAAGAATGCATATACTGTTGACAACACGTTTCACGGGACCAAGCCCGCTTCCTCAGGTCAATTAGAGAACAGTTAACCTCAAAGAGGAACTCCAGTGAAAATAATGTAATAAAAAAGTGCTTCATTTTTACAATAAGTATGTATAAATGATTTAGTCAGTGTTTGCCCATTGTAAAATCTTTTAAATCCCTGATTTACATTCTGACAGTTATTATTACATGGTGCTCTTTTTACTGTTGGCAGGTGGTGTAGCTGCTGCATGCTTTTTTGGCAGTTGGAAACAGCTGTAAACCGCTATTTCCCACAATGCAACAAGGTTGACAGACAGGAAACTGCCAGGAGTACCCCAGTCCTCAGGGTTTCTTGTGGGAGGGGTTTCACCACAATGTCATTCATATAGCGCCCCCTGATGGTCTGTTTGTGAAAAGAAATAGATTTCTCATGTGGGGATATCAGCTACTGATTGGGATAAAGTTAAATTCTTGGTCGAAGTTTCTCTTTACAAAAGAGCCGTGTGATGCGTGGGTGCCGTAGTAAAAACTAGTAAAAAAAAAAAAGGTTTTTATTATGGCGCCCGCACATCACACGGCTCTTTTTTTAAGGTTAACTCTTCTCTAATTGACCTGAGGAAGCGGGCTTGGTCCCATGCAATGTGTTGTCAACAGTATAACCGTTCTTTTAATAAAGGCTCCCTGACAATCCACTCTTTTGAGTCTTCTAATGAGGTAAGAAACCTCTTTTTTCACAGATATCAGTCATACGTTTTTCATACAGTTTGGGCGCTTCCTCACAACCCCAATCCAGTAATTCCACACCACCCACAAAGGTGACGACCTCTACTACGGTGGGCTAGTGCCATCAGTAGAGAGAACCAAAGGAGGAGAGTGACCGTCCGGTTCCAGAAAAGCCTGGGATACCTAGCGAGAACGGTGTTTTTCCCACACGCCTATACGGTGGTTGCAGGACTGCAACCCATGTTTGTGAGTATCCCTTTCTTTGAATTTGAGACATCAGGTGACACTAACGATACTGCACTATTGGGCTCCTGGTCTTCCCTCTCTCAACAGAAAAGGGGACCCCACTTCCCAAGCGAGGAAAGGACCCTACATCTGTAAACACCACTCACTTACCTGGCTCCTATTCTCACTTGAACCCCCCTCCCCCAGTGCCTAAAACTACCCCCCATCTAATTTCTAACCCTGTTGTTTGGGCATTAATTGTAGCCGATCCTCTTTGAATGGCTACAACCATTATTTCCTATGTATAAGCAGATTGCCTACTTTCTGCACTTAACACTATCCCTCCCCCTTTAAGTGCCTAAAACTAACCTCCTAATTCCCAACACTATCCCAAGCACCCAAATGACCACTAGTTGTAGCTGATCCTCTACGATCGGTTACAACCATTATTTCCTATGTATCAGCAGATTGGCTACTGCTTGGATGCACGATTGCCATAAATTTACACAGGTGTCTTTTAGATGCTTGCTGACCCCCAAATGACCTGATCCTAGCTATAGAAGCTTTGAACCCAGTGCAAATGTTACATTGGGCTCCCCTCAGCGCTGTATGTACAGTGGTGTGAAAAACTATTTGCCCCCTTCCTGATTTCTTATTCTTTTGCATGTTTGTCACACTTAAATGTTTCTGCTCATCAAAAACCGTTAACTATTAGTCAAAGATAGCATAATTGAACACAAAATGCAGTTTTAAATGATGGTTTTTATTATTTAGTGAGAAAAAAAACTCAAAACCTACATGGAGCTGTGTGAAAAAGAAATTGCCCCCTGAACCTAATAACTGGTTGGGCCACCCTTAGCAGCAATAATTGTAATCAAGCGTTTGCGATAACTTGCAACGAGTTGTCACAGGAGCCCTAGTGGCTGACCGCACTTAGCCTTCTAAACGGTGCCAGCGCACAGATCGTGCGAACTCTGGTCGCAGTCAATGCGCAGGAACCGTTAAGAATTAGCCGCAGACAACTCAGAAGGGAGCCTGTGAGACACGGGTAATTACAACGTCACCTACTGGTTCAGAGTAAACTGCCACCACCGCGGTTACCATGGGACCGTGGAGCCCACTGACTGACTGACTAGTCCTGCGAAAAAAACGGTTAAACACACGGTATTCTGTCTAGCCAACAACAAACAAACAGTAGCGTATCTTCAGAGACCCGGGATCAGTTCTGTGTGTGTGCTGATAAGCAGGGTAGCGGACAGTGAATGACTTGGAGAAAGTCGTTTATTCACACAATATAAATAATTAATATATACAGACAATTATTAAAATCACAATTATTAAGACAGTAATAGCCAGTATAAAAAATAAAAGAAGGGAGAAAAATACTTAGTTCCTGGAAAGATGTCCTTTTTGTGGGAAAACAGAGTTCTGGGTTTCAATTTGAGTTCAGAGTTCAGACCAGGTGGATGCCAGCATATCCTCAAGCTGGCATCTGATGAGTTCAAGATGTTTCAGTGTGGAGGACTCAAGCCCGCCTTCTGGCTCTGTGCTTTTGATGAAGCTGGTTTGGGGGTGTGGCAGTGCCAGCCCCCTCTGAGCTACTAGCAAATGACAGTTCATTCCCTCTGAGAGATTTTAGAGCTAAACTTATGAATTGCTGTACCATACATGTTACATTTAGGGGGGTAACAGCTTCATACTTGGAGGAAAATACAGATTAATATGATATCCGACATGGCTAGTGCAGCAGATCAGGGTCCTGGGTAGATTCATACCTGGGTTGTAGGGGCCCCGGGCCCCTCTCGACTGGTATCAAGAGATCCAGCATGACCCTACAGATCCAATGATACCGCTCTCATAACCACCCTATTTATTGTATTCTGTAAATGGGCAAAAGATTATATAGTACATTCATTTCTTCCTGCTAAGGCTGGAGTCAGCCTGACTGTAGTCCAGCTGTGTCTGCTCTTGGGATCTCCTTTTTTTTGAAAGGCCCTGTTGGCTCCTTCAATTAACATCTGAATGTGAGATCAGCTAGGTGTCACCTTATACCTGATGGATGGGCCATCAGCACAGCTTGAAGCCAGGGACTCTCTGGGCCCAGGCTCATTAGCATATCAAAAGAGCCATCCAGCCTTTAGGATGGTGCTCTCTCTGCTAAGAAAAGGACTTCAGCTCCCCCTACACACTCAACCCAGATTGTATCGATTTGAAGCGCAATCGATGCAGGGAATCGAGTGCGATCGCTTTTTTCTTCACGGGCGGTTACAGGACGCGCCTGCGGCCCCGCAACCGTCCGTGACACGAGTCTTTTACAGCGCTCTGGAGGAATTTTGGCCCACTCATCTTTGCAGAATTGTTGTAATTCAGCTTTATTTGAGGGTTTTCTAGCATGAACCGCCTTTTTAAGGTCATGCCACAACATCTCAATAGGATTCAGGTCAGGACTTTGACTAGGCCACTCCAAAGTCTTCATTATGTTTTTCTTCAGCCATTCAGAGGTTGATTTGCTGGTGTGTTTTGGGTCATTGTCCTGCTGCAGCACCCAAGATCGCTTCAGCTTGAGTTGACAAACAGATGGCCGGACATTCTCCTTCAGGATTTTTTGGTAGACAGTAGAATTCATGGTTTCATCTATCACAGCAAGCCTTCCAGGTCCTGAAGCAGCAAAACAACCCCAGACCATCACACTACAACCACCATATTTTACTGTTGGTATGATGTTCTTTTGCTGAAATGCTGTGTTACTTCTACGCCAGATGTAACGGGACACGCACCTTCCAAAAACTTCAACTTTTTGTCTCGTCGGTCCATAAGGTATTTTCCCAGAAGTCTTGGCAATCATTGAGATGTTTTTTAGCAAAATTGAGACGAGCCTTGATGTTCTTTTTGCTTAAAAGTGGTTTGCACCTTGGATATCTGCCATGCAGGCCGTTTTTGCCCAGTCTCTTTCTTATGGTGGAGTCGTGAACACTGACCTTAATTGAGGCAAGTGAGGCCTGCAGTTCTTTAGATGTTGTCCTGGGGTCTTTTGTGGCCTCTCGGATGAGTTTTCTCTGCGCTCTTGGGGTAATATTGGTCGGCCGGCCACTCCTGGGAAGGTTCATCACTGTTCCATGTTTTTGGATAATGGCTCTCACTGTGGTTCGCTGGAGTCCCAAAGCTTTAGAAATGGCTTTATAACCTTTACCAGACTGATAGATCTCAATTACAGTACTTTTGTTCTCATTTGTTCCTGAATTTCTTTGGATCTTGGCATGATGTCTAGCTTTTGAGGTGCTTTTGGTCTACTTCTCTGTGTCAGATAGCTCCTATTTAAGTGATTTCTTGATTGAAAACAGGTGTGGCAGTAATCAGGCCTGGGGGTGACTACAGAAATTGAACTCAGGTGTGATAAACCACAGTTAAGTTATTTTTTAACAAGGGGGGCAATTTCTTTTTCACACAGGGCCATGTAGATTTGGAGTTTTTTTTTCTGACTAAATAATAAAAAACATAATTTCAAACTGCATTTTGTGTTCAATTATGTTATCTTTGACTAATAGTTAACGGTTTTTGATGAGCAGAGACATTAAAGTGTGACAAACATGCAAAAGAATAAGAAATCAGGAAGGGGGCAAATAGTTTTTCACACCACTGTATAATAATCACATGGTCGAGGTCACCAAAACAAGCTTCTAAGTACAGCTGCTGACTGCTGAGGTGTAAGCAGAGGAAAATTAATGGTTACCACTATTCAAAGTACATTTAGAGGTGATCATTTCCACTTCATGCCAATAAAGAGCTAATGCAGGCAACAAATGCAAGGAGGGCCCATGTGGTCCAGGTGCAGTTGCAACCTCTGCTTCCCCTATTGCTACCTAAGCAGGTCACTTTGTTGCGCTCTTTCCCGCGCTGCATCTGACGTGGGCGCTGCTATAGACGTAATGTTATCATGTCTATGGCCGCACAGCAGTGATCGCTGGACCCAGAATTACATCTTGGAGGGGAATAGTAATTAACACCACCTGAAATTTGTGTGGCAGCAGGGTGAGCCGTCATTTGGCTCACTGTATGCCAAAATGATGGGCGGCGAGTATCCATGTATGCATTGCTACACCACTGAACATCACAACTAAAGTGCAGGAGGTACGATGGTTGCATTGTTCAGCTCAGTTTTACCGGGGTAGAGAAACGGGTTGGAACAGATGAGTCTATGATCTTGCATTGCTTCTTTTAAACGGCATTTACTGCTTCTACATAGTCGAGCATGATTTGCAAACTAAGACCAGGTGTAAAAACTGGTCATGTCTATTGGCTAATTAAAATTGCATAGCATTTTCAAAGTGCATCTGCTTGCCAGAATATGCAGGATCTAAAACTAACCCACTGCTGTATCCTGTAGAAGTTAGCCCACACAAAATAATTTGCACCTCAACAGGAGTGCCGCTTGTAGGACTCCTCATGCCCCCAAGAAATGGGGAGTAATGCTGATACCCCCACAAAGCATCTTGCTGCCTGGCGGTGGGGGGTGTTGGGGTGCAGAGAAACCCAGACGGCACACACCCCAGACATGGCCAGTGTCCAGGGGGGACCATCCACGTTACCCTCCCAAAAGATAGATCCCTTACCTTTGCAAATTGTACCCAATTGCTAGATTATGCAAAATGCATGTCTAGGGAGCGGACACACCATTTCGACAGTTGTATTGTCCAGCTCTGTTTTACCGGGGTATAATGGATGAAAGTCTGTGATCTTCCATTGCTACTTTTAAACAGCATTTACTGCTTCTGTAAAGGCAAGCATGATCATTGCTCATTGGCATATAACTGTTGTCCTCAGCCTTCGCTTCGACCCTTGCTTAGTTCTTCAACATTCACGTCAGGAGGAAAGCCTGAACTTTTCAACAACACTTATGCATGCTAAGGGAAGCGAATGCCTTCTCGAAATGTTGATGCTTTATCCAAAAGAATTGATTATGCAACTCAAGTATTATCAAGAAGGATCTCTTTGGAGTATCACTTAGATTAAATTATCCTCCTTTCATCCTCCACACTTCTTAATCTTTATGCAGACAGTCAGCTACTCAGGTAGACAGTTCTTATAAGCCTCTTTGATCACTCTGAAGGGTTATTGTTTAAATGTGTTGTCAGGTTTATTTCCTATTTTTATCCTTTGTGTGGCAGTGCAATTAGATAAAAAGGCAATTTATTCCTGTCACTTCTGTTGTGGCAATGGATGGCTAGGAGTATTATTTTAATATTGTATTTATTAGAACTTTTTCACCATTCTAAATTGATCCGTAATTAATGTTGTGACTGTTTAATACCTTGCTGGAATTGTTTATTGTATCCCAAGCGTTTTAAGTGGCATTAATTTCATTCTCCATATGTATCACATGAATCATTTAATTCCTGATTTTTTTTTTGTTTTGTTATATTTACAGCATGTTATTTACTGCTGAACTCTGGTCAGCCTGTGAAATATGAATCCTAATTGCTAATTATCACTGGTGCTAGAAATTATCACTGATATCTGCCGTTTCAACCCTTCTACTACCTTAAAGCACCAGGGTCAGCCATCCCATCCCAGGAAAAAACAAAACATATATAACTAGATAAATACTTGTTCTTACATAACATATCTATTGTACTGTCCACATTTTGTTTTTTTGTGTGAATTGTATGTAGTAAGTAAAGAGAAAACTGGTACTGGCATTTTCCATCTATACTGCCTCTGACTGAAGCCAATCCTAGTGTCATTTCCTCCTTTAGACTTTTTTTTCTCCTCTGCCTGACATGGTGTATGCAGCTGCACTGTCATGTCTAGTTTTCTTTGTAAATACATTTGAGCAGAATATAGATCGGATTTCAGCAGCTTCAGCAAAGGGGTGAGGTGTATTTCCCTTCTCAGCCTCTCGTTACACTGAACTGCCCTTAACCAATCAGCAAGGTGCAGGAATCTGGGAGAGGAAGAAGGGGAGATAACAAGGCTTTTTTTAGCTTCTCTCCCCACAATGTATGAGATATAACTCATTACAGCAGACAAATTTAGGATTACGTTGGGTTGCTTGCAATGCAGGGTCAGGATGTAGACTACATAGTAAACACAGAACAGTGGGTAATATGACTTTGATTTTATGGCTGTCAATCCCTCTTTAAATTGCAACTAAAATTTAAAAAAAAATAAAAAAAATTGCAACTAAAAGTTCAGATCATGTGAGCCTCAACGTCCTCAGCACTATTACGGTTATGTCACATCGCCATCGCTAGCAACTCTTACTAAACGACAATGCACTTTAATGGAATTTCTAGAGAATCAGAACGAGTGCACGGATTTTGAGGTATTCTGGATTTTGCATGGTATTTTACCGTTTCGAGTTGAAGGTCGAAATTCAAGTTCCAGAAATTCTGATGAGCTTATTCTAAAAGTTATGTGAAAATATGGTCAAATGTTTTATTCATATAAATAGCGAAAAAGCGAAAAAACTAAAACTTGTTATGGATTGCTGTAAGCATGCTCATGTCTACTGAGCATGTTCAAGGGATGTCAACGTGAAAGTTTGTAAGAAAAAAAAATATATATAGTTAATTTGTTATCCCACAATGCAAACTGAAAATCTGCAAAATTTGGAATTTGTTGAGAATTTGTTCCAAAACCTGTCAAATCTTTTAGTTTTCCAATCCCTAATATAAGTGACTGCAACATAGGGGAAAGTATTTATAGTGCATTTTTCTAAAATGTAAATTTTACAATGTCTTACTATAGTTGTTTTTTTAAAGTGGACCCAAATTAAGATTTCAGAAATAAAGTCTATTTTCTAAATTATAATGATAAATAGTAGCCTTTTTTCAGCTGCATGATGACAAATATAAAATATTTTACATTTATTGGAAGAACCCCTCCCTTCCTTTCATATTGCCGGGAATTTCCGGCAAACTGGTGGAGGAAATAAAAAACAAAGCACAGGCTGCTACTGATGATGTCACAGGGGAGGTGATCTCAGCTTGTGTCAGATTTCACATAGACGACGCCCCTGGGAGGGAGGGTAGCTGATGACAAACACACCCATGATCTAAAACCTCCTACTAAGCTCATAAGTAATGGCTGCCACCTGTATAACCCTACTTATGAAAAGAGAAGGGTGAAAAGCATGCACTGGAATGCTCATAGGCTTGAAGGAGTGTTTATTTATCTTTGTATGAGCCAGAGTGGTGCAACTAAATATTTTGAATTAAAAAAAATGTTTGGTTTGGGTCCACTTTAAGAGCAAATTCACTCTAAGTTTCCCATATTATGGAATCTCTTCCAATATAAAGTTAAAATTCCCTTTCAGGTCCCTTTTTTCTGAATTACTCCCAAAGCCCCATGTCGGCCTCCTTGGAGAAAAGCACTGTGGTGCCTGCATTCAGTCTGACATTGTAAATATACACTGGAGAATTAGTGTAGCACACATGTGGTATAGACAGGGTTGGCAAGCAAATGGCTCTTAAGAGATAGCAGGTTCTCTGTAGAAGGGAGCATGACCCTGTAGAGCTATTTATAGGATAAGAGCTTATTGATTTTAGCAAAGAACCTAACCCTGTGAACAAGGCTAATTTTAATGGCAATCTGCATAATGAGTGAATATACAGTAAGTAGAAGGAGGGTGGCATACAGAATATATGTTTCATAGTTTCATATGTAAAAAATGTACCTGTCGGTGCAGCTTGCTTCCTGGCCTCATGGCCCTGTTTCAGGGCCACGACAGGTCAAGGTATCAGAACAGAATGGTAACGAGTGTGCAGACCTTCTGGATTGTTTCATCCTCCAAGTCAGGGGTTTTTGTTGCTATGCTTGTTATGGGTGTGAAGTCATGTTTAATGACCCTTGCAAGATGAGCCTACAGGCTTTGAGGATCATCGAGGGGTGGCAAGGGAAGAGGTGTGAACAATAGGGGATCAACGTTTTGCTGAGGGGACCATAATTTGTACCGTGTTTCCCATATTATAAGACATCCCCGAAAATAGGGCCTACCTTATATTTCAAGCATGCTTGAAATATAAGACCTACCCCAAAAATAAGACCTAGCTGGGACGCTTTGTGTATGGGGAGGTGTGTGGTCGCTTACCGCACCTCCCTTGTGGCTGCATCCCCCTCCGTTCCAAGTAATTTCTCCAGTGGTGGCGGACGGTGGCAACATAGTATTCAAGCTGTGAGGGGGCGCCCTTCATGCTGACGCTACACTCAGTACGCTAGGTTGACTCCGCACTGGCTTTCCCCTCTTGTAATAATCAATGAGCGCCTGGGATGCATCAGCTAAGCGCACATGTTTATGATAGGAAGGGAGCGCCAGCGCAGAGCCGGCAAAGCGTACTGCGTGCAGCGTCAGTGTGGGGGTCAAAGGGCGCCCTCACAGCTTGAATACTATGCCGCCGCCACCACCGGAAAAATTACTTGGAACAGAGGGGGGCTCAGTCACAAGGGAGTTGCGGTAAGAGCCTCCCCATACGCAAAGTGTCTAGCTCCTTCCTAACACCCCCCCCCCCCCCCCCCGGAAAATAAGCCCTAGCACATATTTCTCCCCACAAAAGAATATAAGACAGTGTCTTATAGTTGGAGAAGAACGGTAGCTATGCTCCGGGTACTAAGCCTCAAGTGTACCTAGAAAATTCTGGCTTTTTAATTTGTAGTTGTGTTATATTTACAATGCCATTTCCGAACTGTTTACACAGGACCTCCATGAGGCCACTTCTGCCTCTCTGCATGCCGCAGATGAACAGAACTTGGACCAACATTTCTATTCCCATGAATTAAAAGCATTTCTGTTTTTGAAGTATGTACGCAGTACTGTCAAACAGCGTGATGTAGCAGGGGAGGTGGACACAGATAAAACATTTTTTTCTTTTCCTTTTTTCACTGCTAGAAATATTTAAATCTCTCACTTGAAGAATCTGTATGCTTATGTTTACATCTACATATCGTTGCTGGCAGGCAGAATAAAAGAAAGCTACGAACTCTATTTATAGAAGAGGGAATTCATATTTTCCTCTGTATCCCATTTTATGCTTCAAAGAACCAACTGGGCTAACGGTATGAAAATCTGGCATCTATAGACATCGACGTCTTAACGTTAAATAAGCTCATCTATTTATTAATCTATCTGTCTATTTGGTGGGGTGCCAATTGAAGTATGTTTTTCAGGATGTGGGAGGAAAGCGGTACCTGTTGGAAACCCACACAAATATGGCGAGAACATATAAACGCCATCTGTCTATCTATGGATCTGGCTTGCTGAGGTTCTCCCAGGCTGGGATTATTCCGCAACATGCGTGATCTTGTAAATATAGCCTACATTTATTTAGCCACTTCAAGACCGCGCTATTGGATATCTACATCGTGTTTGTGGACTGACATGATGTAGATTTTCATAGCAGGGGACCTGCTGTCCTTGCACCTCCGCCACTCACACTGCTGCTATGTAAATCTAATTCAGGTCAGGAATAAATGTCCAAAAACATGATGTAGATTTCTAACATCTTTTAAGTTGTTAGTCTGTTTGTAACCCTCAGGCCGGTTTCACACCAGCAACCAGCATTATAGGTGCGGTGCGATTGGATGATCGCACCGCAAGATTCAAAATAGGGTTTGGAGATTACCCCGGCAATGCGCGGGACTCTCTAGTGCTTACTTTTTGTGGCCGAAATAAGAATTGCACGGAAGTTTGCTGAAAAAATACGCTTCCGTGCATGCGCAATGCGAACGCAAAACAGTTTAAAAAAAAATCTGTGTTGCCATCGACTAACCTTACCTCGGCTCGCCGTGGATGTTGAATGGTAATGAACTGATGCTTTTGCGTCAGATCAGACGTTTCCAGTGCATCGCACTGCGTCAAGTATGAAATATCCCATAGACTTTTATTGCTTTAGCATTACCCTGCTGTAAAAAAGGGCATCACAATGCAATGAAAACGCCCTAGTGTGAAAGGGGCATCAGTCATATTCGACTAAAGCCGGTACTGACAACTATTTAAGGACTGACTGCAGGCTGTTCTAAATGTATTAATGGAGGCTCTAATGCTTCAAACACAGGCTAGATCAGGCATGGGCAAACTTGGACCTCCAGCTGTTATGGAACTACAAGTCCCACAATGCATTTGCCTTTATGAGTCATGTCTGTGGCTGTCAGACTCCTGCAATGCATTGTGGGACTTGTAGTTCCATAACAGCTGGAGGGCCAAGTTTGCCCATGCCTGGGCTAGATGCTTGACCAAGGCAGCCAGTAAAGGCTGCATCTGCTGAGAATCCAGCATGTCTACAGTGCTCCAGAGATGGCCAGATTGCTGGTCATCTTCTCCGAATACAGGCCCTAGACCAGGGGTCTCAAACTCAATTTACCTGGGGGCCGCAGGAGGCAAAGTCAGGATGAGACTGGGCCGCATAAGGGATTTCACATGTCCCCGCCACGAAACGAGGGCTGCAGAGCCCCCAAATCACCCGGGGGGCAATCCGTTGGCATTTCCTGGAAGGGGCAGAGCTTTCAGCTTCAGCTCTGCCCCTCCTGACGTAAATCGCGGCGGATTGCCGCCTCTGCCCGCCCCTCTCACTCTTCCTTCACAGAGAGGGGCGGGGAGAGGCGGCGATCCGTGTGGCGATTGACGTCAGGAGGGGCAGAGCTACATCTGGAAGCTCTGCCCCTCAGTGCATTCGTGGATGTTTGCCCGGGGGATTTGGGGGCTCTGCAGCCCTCGTTTAGCGGCGGGGATGCGGCGGATTACTTGGGAGCACTGAAGCGAACCATAAGGTAAAATAGGCAAAAATAGTTCGCTTCCGTATCTCTTTTACTTTTGCCAGCAGGGGCCACAAAATATTGTATCGAGGGCCGCAAATGGCCCGCGGGCCGCGAGTTTGAGACCCCTGCCCTAGACCATTGTTCTACTCCTGAAAGTGAACTCCAGGTGAAAGTAAACTGATGAGAGAAATAATTACCGGATATCTGTTGTCTTACTTCGAAAAAATGACTTTTTGGGATACCCGTTAATTTTTTTAACTCTTTCAGGCAGAAAAAGTTAAAAAGGAACACAGCCTAGTTATCTATGTATTTGGCACTGTACATACACATGTCTATCTCCTCATGTCACATGTCACCTCGGGAACACTTTAACCTTTACCGTTCCAACTCCATCGAGAGATGCTGACCATCCCTCTGCCTCCCTCCATAGCAACTGAATATGTACCTAGCCTTAAAGCTATATAAATAAATATGGTACAAGCCAAATGTATGTCATATTTGTGTATTTATCCCAATATTTGCAGCACAGCTTTGGCTTACAAATGCGTGTCTGGACAGACCACAAGACTTCTGGAACACTGGGGCATATGCACAAAATTTTGGTAAAGTTGCCATGTGCAGAGAACGCATGGCAATTTTACCCTTAATCACACTGGCAATTAGCACCACCCATGTTACCTAGGTAATGCAAGTGTTGCTATGGTAACGTGTTATGCTACTTGCTACACGGCAACTTTGTTGATGCTTTATGCATATGCCCCAAGATCCTTTGGACAGACAAGACCCAAGTGAAGATGTTTGGCTAATGCACGGTTTTGGGAAGACCTAGTCAGCAGCACAGCAGAACTAAGGGCCCATTCACACTGGGGAAATTTCCCGGCGTTTTCTGCAGATTCCTGAATGGCCGTCGATTACTAGCACTTTGAAAGGTACTAGTGTAATTAATAGTATATGGCAGTGATCTCACTACATCGATCGCCGGTGATTTGAGGTAAACAATCGTGATCTTGGAGCGGTTGCGATTGAAATGTAGAAATGTGCAAAAACCCACGAAAAAATCCCTGTCGCAAAACGCTAGCGATTGTGATCCCCAGTGTGAGTGAACAGGGCCTAAAACCTCATACCAACTGTCAAGCAGGTGGTAGAGGAATGGTAATTCTGGCTTGCTTTGCAGACACGTTACCTGGAAACTTTGCCGTCACTGAGTTGACCATGAACTCCACCATATATCAAATTATTGTAAAATGCAATATAAAGCCATTTGTGAGATTGCTAAAGCTTAGAAAAAATTAGATCGTGCAACAGGCAATAATCCCAAGCCCAGAAACAAACTTAAATTGGTTGCACCAGAAAAGGACTTTTTGCTCACATAAATATAAACAAGACGCTACTGCATAATACCCAACCATATACCTTGGTATAAAATCATTTTAATTATTTTGAATCATAATTTTTCAAAATCAAGTAAAAAAGAAAAAAAAATAATCTTCAAGATTAGCGATAGAAAAGCATGTTACTAGTCCAAAAACAAATACAAAACGTCAAAGGGCATAAACTACAAATTATTTTCTCATTCATTACTAAATCCGCTATAACCTTATGGCGTTCACCTTTAACTATCCTTTCAGTCTTATTTGAATACTAGCTACAAGTTTCTGCCTGATGAAGGTTTTTCCAACCATTATCTTTTACGCCACGCGTCCATATCTGGAGCTCGCTGTTGAGATAACAATGATACGCCCACTGGACAGTTGAATATTGGATACGTCTAACGGTGCACGTAACAAGTGAGAGGAGAAATCCCACAGATGGTCAGGAGGACAGTAGAAAATAATGTCATCAAAGGCTGCAGTGTGAGAATATTCAGAGAAGAGGCAGCGGAATGACCTTAATGAGCGCAGTCACTTTAGCTTATCGCCGTCACAACTGTTGCCTCTATTTTTTTTTATTGAATTAATCTGTGAAAACTAATTTTGTAGCAGCAACACTGACTTTTATAGTCGGGCGCTCCAGTTTAATCTTCCTGGAAATTGTCTCCTTTAAAGGTTTGCTGAAAGCAACTCTTGCAATTTCATTCTGAAGTTTGGATTTTTTTTTCATCTTATTACCTTTTATTATATAATTTTTTATGGTGGAAATAGTAACATGTATACAGTTAAATTTGCCTAGCAATAAAATGTCCATTTTCCATAAAGGTCACACTCAACATAATTAAAAGGGGAAGCAGATAGGATGAACTTTCAGGAGGAAATATTAATGTTATGTATAGATCGAGTTATATGTCATGAATTAAATGGTAGTAATTATTTCCATATACTTTTTTTTTTAGAAGATATGAAACCACATGTATGGGCAGTAGACAACATGCACGCTTCTAACCTTTGCCATACGTACACAAGCACTGTGCCATGCTTGTACCTTAACTACCTGCGGACCACCACAGTATAAATCTACGGCGGGCAGAGGGCGTAAACTCTACGTCCCATTCACTGCACGCCCCCGCTGCTGTCGCTGCTCGATCTCCGTCGCAAAGTGCTGCCCTGGCGCCTCTATGACGGCAGAGCACTGTGAGCCGGGCAGGAGCCGTTTTCATTGACTCCTGGCCATGTCATTCATGTAAGCCATTCCCATTGGCTTACATGGAGTGACAGGGTCAGAAGCCAATGAAAGCAGCTCCTGACTGGCGCACAGCGCTCTGCCGTCATAGCGACGGCAGAGACAGCAGCCTGCGGCGGTAACAGAGTGACGTGACCGGCGGGAGCGGCATATTTTAGCGGCAATTTGTTGGGAAGCGGCGGCTTACTGGAACAGCACCCTCTGGTCCTTAAGGGGGCAGAGGGTGCTGGTCCCGAAGTGGTTAAAGTGTACCTGGATGTGTTCTTTTTTTTTATTATTTTACTGTCTGAAATAGATAACCTATAGGCGTGCAAGTGACAGCTTCTCTCTTGTCAGACCCTTGTCAAAATATAGCGTAACCCTCACTGATAAGGAATTACGGACATAAAACTTTTCCTGCCAGAAAACAACGTCATAGAGCAGGGTATAGATAAAAAAAAGGTCAATAGTTCATATATTTCAGCTCTGGGACTCTTGAGACACTGCCATTGAGCAGAGAGAATAAAACAATAAATCTACTTTGTAAACATTAAAAAGTAAAATAAAACCATGGGATAAGCAAACTAATTTCCAGCAGTAAGAGGATTGATACACATTTTTATCTCATTAGTTTATGTCCATGAAGACAGAAAGCAATGGGGTATTGAGGAGGCACAATATTAAGACAAGTGTATAATTTATTAAAGCGAATCCGAGATGAAAAACTAACGATAACAAGTAACTTGTCTATATATCTTATCTACAGTTTAGATAGTTTACACAGCATATCTAGCTGAAAACAGCTTCAAATGTTTATGAATATGTATTCCTGTGATACAATGAGGGCAGCCATGTTCAGTTTGTCACATTGTCACAGGCTGAGGGCTGGAGATGTTATCAGCTTGCCTGTGTGTAAAGTCAGTCCCCTCTCCTCCTCCCTCCTCCCCTCTGCTTCTGATATCAATGGCTAGTAACCTCCTCCACCTTCTGCCCAGACTGAGCTTCCATAAGCCCTTGCTACGGTGCCAAGGCACAAAAGGAGCTGTGGGCAAGGCTTGTTTAGTTTATAGGGAATTAGAGTATTAAAACAATAACAAAGTATTTGGCTTGAGGAAAGCCCTATAAACTATATGAAAGGAACACAATTATGCAATGAATAAAAGTTGATCTTGGATCCACTTTAAGTATCAGTAAACACCTGAGATAGATAAAATAAATGTATGTAGTTATGTAGCATGAGTACAATGAAACAAGCAATAAAGGTGTCTGACGTTTACGATTAGCAGCTAGAAGTATTAATTTGGGCATCGGATGGCATCTGGTAAAATAGCGGACAGCCCCGTTTGCTGGGACATCAAAGCCTAAGCTAAGTATCACTGGGAGGGAGGGGCTACATACCAACATTCAGCAATATAAACATACAGGAAGTGTGTCTGATGCTGAAACCAGGATATTCAATGTAAAATGAGTATTCTACTATATGTTGTTTCAGAGCCTCTTTGATCAGCAGCAGTGTTAGTTAACAAATCCTGAGAACACTGACAGTTTTGCTTTTATTAAGCCGATTAGTACTAAGGCCTCGTTCAGACTATACGCGCTGCCGTGCGCATTTTGGCAGCGCGTATAGTGTGCGACACGCAAGAACGGTTGAAGGGCATAGGCAGCCCTTCTACCGTTCCCATCATATGCGCTGCGTGGCAGCGCGATTGCGCTATCGCGTGCTGCACGCATTTTTGTGAATCGCAGCGCAGATCCCATTCATTGTAATGAATGGGATCTGCAGCGCAGCGCATAGGAGCGCAGATGGCGTGCGATTGGACGCGTTGCGTTCCGATCGCACAACCATCTGCGCTAAATGATGTGAACGAGGCCTTAGTGTTGGCTGCACTGACATAATGGAGTGGACTGAGCACCTTTTCAGTAGTATTCCACAGTGAATGATATTTATGTGGCTTAGAAAGAAACGTCAATATGAAGGATGATATTCATTGGGGGCTGCGGCCAACATGACCAGCACTGGAGAGAATACATGTCTTGGCTATGGTGACAGTTGCAGAAAGATGTCACGAGAAGGAATGACTCAATGGGAAATTAGTTTGACTATCCCTGAGGCAGGCCAGCAGATGTCGATGTCAGGTGACCTTTATAGCGGCAAAGCAGGAGACGGGAGCTGAAACCGGGAACGTTATTTGCAGTGGTTAGTTAACCCCTCATGCTTCCACTCCAAGCTAAGTCTTTCTGGAATAAGGTGGTGGCCATATACTAACATCTAAACTCTTGACTCTGTGTGACCTAAATTATATAAGCAGATTTATTTCTGAGTGGACATCTACACACAAGAGTCAACATAGTGTTATCAAAATAGGGGCAGCCATATTTGCTGATTGCATGAGAGGTTGGTTCTGCTTTCTTACCTTCCACAGTGGGAAGTAGAAAGTATGTTAGATAGATAGATAGACAGACAGATAAACAGACTGTATATTCACATCTATCTATCTATCTATCTATCTATCTATCTATCTATCTATCTATCTATCTATCTATGGGCTTCATTCACAAAAGAGTGCTAACTTGCGAATTTTTGCAATGCGCGCGATCACAAATTTTCGTGCAAAACGATATTGTTTTCGTGCGCAAACGGGAATTTTCGCGCGGAAATAATATAGATCTCATGGGAAAAATTCGCTTTTGCGCGCTAAAACGTTATCGTTTCACGCAAAAATTTGTGATCGCGCAAAATGTGAAAATTCACGTGAAAACGGCCGTGCTAACAGTTAGCACTCTTTTGTGAATCAAGCCTTATCTATCTATCATGTATCTATCATGACATCCAAGGTGAAAATAAACTAATGAGATAAACAATTGTATCTGTCCTCCTCCTTCTAAAAATGACTTTTTTTTAGTTATCCCACAGTTTTATGTTATATTTAAGTCTACTTTTCAGTTTTTATTGTTTCATGGCCTCTTCTTAATGACACATTCATTGAAGTGTGCCAGAGCTCAAATCTATGAACTATTGATCCTTTTTATCTCTTTCCTGCTCTCAGAAGCTATTTACTGCCAGGAAAGTTTTTTATGGCTGCAATTTCTTATCAGTGAGGGTTATGCTATAATCCAGTCCCAACCAAGACAGAAACTGTCACTTGCATACCTGATTTTTAACTCTTTCAGGCAGAGAAAGCAAAAAAGGAACACAGCATAGTTATTTGTGTGCCTGGCGCTGTACATACACGTCTATCTCATCATGTCACATGTCACCTTGGGTGTCCTTTAACCCAACAGAGCTAAGCAACTGAAGGATAAAATGTATTGATGTTATCACCTCAAATAAGTGTGTATGGGTGTGTACATACTTCTAATTTTGACTGGCCAGTGACTGGCCAGTTTACTACTTCAAAAATCAATTTGTGCAATATCTAGCAAAACATTTGTGTTGGGAGTGGGCTATATATGTCAGCCAAGCAGAGTTTACTTTACTTCATTCAAGATTGTATACTTTTTCTCTATGCACTGAGAAAACACAAGGATTGACGAGCATGTAAGCATAACTGCTTGCCGCTTTTTCAGGAGGCAAAAAATAGCCATTAGCAGAGTCATCTAGTCCTAAAACATATATTACGTAAATTAACCTCTTATCCCTGTCCCAGTTTTGCGCTTCCTTTTACAGGCACATGAAGTACAAAACAAGGCAATGCTTTTATTGAAAGCAAGAAAGTGGGATATTTACTTAAAATATTTTCCGGTTTCAGTTATATAAATAAGGACTCTATTGATTTATGTTAAAGAGGAACTGTTACTAAGGATTGAACTTCATCCCAATCAGTAGCTGATACCCCTTTTCTCATGAGAAATCTTTACCTTTTCTCTAATAGCTCATCAGGGGGTTCTGTATGGCTGATATTGTGTTGAAACCCCTCCCACAGTGTGATGTGAGGACCTAGGTCCTGACAGTTTCCTGTATGTGAACCTTGTTGCATTGTGGGAAATAATAGCTGTTTCCAACTGCCAAGCAACCAGTATCTCCCTCTGTGCATATGCATATCTATAAAAAACAACCTTTTAGCCGATCATCACGTTAGTGGGTGTGGTTATAGATAAGGGCAGTTGGGGCTGTCTAGTTTTTTGTTTTTTTTCATTTCTGTCAGTAGTAAAGCTGATGACATGCAGGCTCATTGTGAATTAAAGAACATAAACAAATTAGATGGCGAATATCTATCATTTCTTGATGTCTATTTTTTTATCTTATTGCTTTGCAATGTTTTTTTTGTTTTGTTTTGTTTTTTGTTTTCCCATTCTCGCTTAAATTCCTCTTTAAAGTGGATCCGAGATAAACTTTTACTCATTGCATAATGGTGTTCCTTTCATAAAGTTTATAGGGTATTCCTCAAGCCAAATACTTTTTTTGTTTAGTTTTAATACTCTAAAGGTGCCCATACATGGGACAATTTTTCATTCTTTTCGATTAGATAATTTAGTTCGATTATTCTGTTAGATCGAATATAAAGATTTTTTTTCCAGCATGGCCGATCAGATTTTTCTTGAAAAAACTGTATAATCGTTTGAATTTCTCGATCGAAAAAAAAATAAATATATTTTCAACTTTCATTCAATTTGATCATTTAGATCGAATAAATGAGAAAATCGAACATTTTTATTGTATCTTGTATGGGCACCATAATTCCCCTATAAACTGAACAAGCCTCGCCCACAACTTTTCAGAGAGCCTTGGCATTCAGTCCCAGGTAGCAAGGGCTTATGGGAGCTCAGTCTGGGCAAGAGGAGGAGGAGGTTACTAGCCAGAGATTTCAAAGGCAGAGGGGAGGAGGGAGGAGGAGGGGGGAGTGATATTTTCCACAGACTGAGGGCTGGAGATGCTATCAGCTTGCCTCAGTGTACTGTGACAAACAGAACATGGCTCCCCTTATTGTGTCACAGCAATAAATAATCATAAACATTTGAAGCTGTTTGCAGCTAGATATGCTGTGTAAACTATCTAAACTGTAGATAAGATATATAGACAAGTTACTTGTTATAGTTTAGTTTTTCATCTCGGATCCGCTTTAATAAATTACACACTTGTCTTATTACCCCATTGCTTTCTGTCTTAATGGACATCATAAACTAATGAGATAAAAATGTGTATCAATCCTCTTACTCCTGGTTAGATATCCCATGGTTTTATTTTACTTTTCAATGTTTACAAAGTAGATTTAATGTTTTATTCTCTCTGCTCAATGGCAGTCTCAAGAGTCCCAGAGCTGAAATATATGAACTATTGACCTTTTTTATTTATACCCTGCTCCCTGAAGTTGTTTTCTGGCAGGAAAAGTTTTATGTCCGTAATTCCTTATCAGTGATGGTTACGCTAACGCTATATCTTATCTAAACTTTACATACGATATATAGACAAGTTACTTGTTATTGTTACTTTTTTATCTCGGATCCGCTTTAAGGGCAGAGGAGAGACCGCACACATACACTTTTGAGCGGCCCTTTCTCCTTGGAGCTGAAATGGTGTAATGAACTGGATGGTTCTTTACACAAGACTGCTTAGCGATCCTTCTCCTTCACACTCTACCGTATAATCAGACTTGCAGAGACTCCATTACATACGTCAATGATTCATACATAAAGGGGAAAAAAAGCATTCATTTCCTTATGGCATACTCTCTGCTGTTTAATACAGTAGAGCCGATTCAGCCCAGTAACTCTAAAGGAGTAAGCTGAGCACTCCACTTGTAAGGGTCCCATAGATTTTAAATCTCATGCATAGGTATGATCTAAACTGTCCTAAAACGTGTGTGCTTGGTTTGGTCAGCCATGCAGCTTTGGAGGAGACCGTATAACTATTTGCATATTGAAGTACCTGACATCATCTCCATAGTATAAATGGATTAAGAGGCACCCAATGGTAGATAAAAGTGGGTTAAAGAGAACCCGAGGTGGGTTTGAGGAATGTTATCTGCATACAGAGGCTGGATCTGTCTATACAGCCCAGCCTCTGTTGCTATCCCAAACCCCCCTAAGGTCCCCTGCACTCTGTAATCCCTCATAAATCACAGCCGCACTGCTAACACACAGCTTGTCAGAGCTGGCTGTGTTTATCTCTATAGTGTCAGTCTGCTGCTCTCCCCGCCTCCTGCAGAACTCCGGTCCCCGCCTGCGTCCCTTCCCTCCCCGCTGATTGGAGGGAAGGGACGGGGGCAGGGACCGGAGCTATGCAGGAGGGGGGGAGCAGCCGAGACTGACACTTCAGATGTAAACACAGCCCGCACAGCGCCTCTGTGATTTATGAGGGATTGCAGAGTGCAGGGGGACCTTAGGGGGTTTGGGATAGCAACAGAGGCTGGGCTGTATAGACAGACCCAGCCTCTGTATGCAGATAACATTCTTTAAACACACCTCAGGTTCTCTTTAAAAACAAATACAAATAGAAAAAAGTGGCTTACCTCAATAAAGACAAGTTCATATAAATATGAATTTTAATAAGCGCGGGCAACGCATTTTGTGGATCTGCGCCCTCTTCCTCAGGCCAAATACAGATGACTCAAAGGCGCTCTGTTCTTGGCTCATTATGCACTTTTGGCACTGTATTTGGCATGAGGAAGTGGGCGCAGACCCACGATATGCATTGCCTGTGCTTATTCATTTTTAGATTAACTTGTTGTTATTGAGGTAAGCCACCTCCTTTTTTTTTCTATTTTTAGTTGTTCTTAACCCAGTTTGATCTACTATTGTGCAACTCTTAATCCATTTGTGCTTTTCACCCTCCTTTGGAGAGGTGGACCTTGGTACCTAATGGTGTGCTGCTGCCAATAGGACCTTTGTTGTTTTCTCCAAAAGTGCAACCCACATCTAGTTCCAGCTGGAAACCCTTATGCAACCTTGCTTTGTGAGTACCACAATTTCCTTTTCCCATTTACCAACCAATCTGTGACATACTGTACCATTTGGTGTCCTGTTGTCTCTGTGTTCTTCTTTTTTCGGGTGATTGGTCACCCTCCACCACAATCTCCATAGTTAGCTTCACCTATTACGGTACTTCTTTCTGATAGCTGGTTATTTCTGCTTGATTCTGTGCCTACGTTACGCTGAAATCTTGCTTGTGATGTCCGTTCCATGCACAGTTGCTTAGTAAAATTCTATGCATTCTGTCTCCTGGCCGCACCCCCCCCCCCCCCCTCTGATCCTGCTCCCATGGCCTTTACAGTGGCCTACAACCCAGCTGTGCTGTGGACCTTGGGGTGGAGCAATGTAGGGGATCAGATGGGGTTGAGGGAAGCCCCAGGTAAGTATAAATCTTTTTGTTTTCTTAGTCTGAGGTTTACTTTAAAAAAAAAAAAGTGTCCATCATCAATCACAAGTTGAGGGGCACAACAAGAAAAGGTACATTAAGGAAAAACAGAGCCCCCACCTGCTCATAGTTGTTGCTATGCCCTCCTTACCAGGTCTGTATACATGAGCTTGTTTGGAGAAATTTGGATCCTCACTGTTATTATTATTTATTTATAAAGACTTAAGATATTACACTATGCTGGACATTAAATACATGCAATGATACAACGGATGTAACAAGTTTATACAACACAGGACAAAGCTATACAAGGCAAAAAGGGTACAAGATGCATGATCATGTGATTTGATCTGGTTAGGTAGGTCCACTAATACAAGTATGAGGCAGTTCAATGAAAGGAGCACACGATCATGCAGGATACACTAGGGAAGGCAGGACCCTGCCAAAGGCTTATAATCCAAGGGGAGGGAAGATGTACACACTAGGTAGGGCTGTAACATAAGTATTCAATAAAGTTACTGTGTGATAAGGAGTGGGTAGGCCATCTTGAAGAGGTGGGTTTTGAGGGCTTACTTGAATGTGTTGAAGGAGGGGGCAAGTCTTGGGGGCAGTTGAATGGAGTTCCAGAAGGTGAGGGTGGCTCTTGAGAAATCCTGCAGGCAACCATGGGAGTGGGAAATGACGAGGGCAGTTAAGCAACGATCATAGGGGGACTGGAGGGGATGGCCTGGTGTATACCTGTGTACAAGCTCCAAAATAAGGTTTTGTGCACAGATTTAAAAGTTAGAACCAGTTAGAAGTGTTGAAATATGTACAGCTTTAGTTTCCCCAAACTGCTACAATTCCCATTCATCACTGTTGCTGGATTTGAAGGATTCCCTTATTTGCTGCCTATGGACAACACTGGCAGAATTCTAAAAAAAACAAAAACAAAAAACAAAAACAAAATCACAGACAGCAATAAAATAGCAATGAAACAAAAGTTTTGAAGCTTCCCTGAAGTTTAGCTCCAATGAAAATTCTCTGTACTGTAATAAAGCGAAAAGGTAAAGCCAAAACATTGTTTTGCCGATGTATTTCTTGTAAACGTTGCCCCATGCTTCAATTGCGAGCCAAGATATTGTCAAAAAATGAAATTAGAAAAATTGGTGACCGGAGACGTTTTAAATATTGTTAGTCTTGGAGGTAGAGGAGAGATAATCTTTTGCCTTTCATCTCCCTTTATCTTGAGCTGGGCATGTGGCAGTTTGCGGGACCTCAATTAAATATTAATTGCGAGCGCGGGTTTAATTATCAGCGATATTCCATCTTATCTCGTCATCTGTTTGTATTGATGTGTTCCTCCACGCCGCCACTCCCCCGCCGCTTCTGTTGTATTTGAAGATTTTTCAAACTGTTAAGCTAAATGTTCTTTATTCCTCCTTCTTTTTCTCCTCTCCCCCCAATTATACTAATGCATTTTGTTATTCTGTGTTTTCTTTTCTACGCTCTGACTGCTTCGTGAAATAGGTGTTCCACTAGACTTAGTCCGGGGCCATTTCTTTCCATTGGAAATTAATATTTTGTTTGGTTCACTGTCTCCATTAGTTTTTTTTCCTTTCCTTTCCTTCAAAGTTATTAAGATTTATTGAACAATAAATAGAAAAAAGTGTGCGTAGGTATACAGCCAGCACAACCTTTAAAAATTATTTTACTACATATTATGTGTGCTGTAAA
The DNA here is from genome assembly GCF_040937935.1 of Hyperolius riggenbachi. Classification (NCBI taxonomy): domain Eukaryota; kingdom Metazoa; phylum Chordata; class Amphibia; order Anura; family Hyperoliidae; genus Hyperolius; species Hyperolius riggenbachi. The sequence continues at coordinate 506,482,777 of NC_090647.1, read as the reverse complement.
AACAAACCAAGGTGAAGAATGGACTGCCCTTCCAGTGTAGGTTTTTTAAAGTTTTTTTTTTACTTTTTTGCACTTAACCACTGAAAGACAAGCAGGCGTATTAAAACGTCCTGCTGGAGCCTCTTAACAGTTCCAGGACGTTTTTATAAGTTAAGCAGCGCAGCTGCCGCTGTGTGCATGCCTGTGCGCGCGTGCACACTCCTGTACTCTCGTGCGCACTCCCGCGTGTGCACGTATGTTCCCGAGCTTGCACGTGAGATCAGTAAAAAAAAAAAAAACACAACAGGAAAAATACACCTTTATTTCCAAACAATATATTGTTATCATCCTTTGCACTAGGGTCATAATTCAAATCTTGTAATCACCAGGACAAATAGGTAGATAAAGTGTGTGGGTTTTATGTACAGTAGCAGTGTTTATATTAAAACTATAGGGGATGAAATTGGAGAAATAGTGTGTTTTTTCATTTTTTTTCTTTGTTTTTCCCTTTTTCACCAATTGGTGGTGAAAAAAACAAGATATAGATAATTTCATTATGATTAGTAGTGATTAAGCTATTGGTAAATGAAAAAGATGAAAGATGAAGATCGCTCTTGTCCGTTACGGTAAAAACCCCTTTGGGGTGAAGTGGTTAAAGTGGACCTTGAACTCCTGCACAGGACAGAGGGAAAACATAGAGAAATGCATGCCATATGTATTTAAACAGTTCAGCCTGTCTAATTCCCCCTTATCTGTGAATAATCACAAATGCAATTTGTCAGCTGGCTGCCTCTGCAGAGCAGCTAATTTGTAAACACAGTTAACCCTATGTCTGCTTCTATGAAAGCATGAAGTAGACACACTGCATATGTATTGCAGGAATTGTTTTAGCTGTAATAAGAAATTTCTTTAACCAGCCGGGCGGTACCGCCGGAGGCTGCCGCTCAGGCCCTGCTGGGCCGATTTTCATCAAATAAAGAGCAGCACACGCAGCCGGCACTTTGCCAGCCGCGTGTGCTGCCCGATCGCCGCCGCTCTGCGGCGATCCGCCGCGAGCAGCGGCGAAAGAGGGTCCCCCCAGCCGCCTGAGCCCAGCGTAGCCGGAACAAAAAGTTCCGGCCAGCGCTAAGGGCTGGATCGGAGGCGGCTGACGTCCATGACGTCACTCTGCTCGTCGCTATGGCGACGATGTAAGCAAAACAAGGAAGGCCGCTCATTGCGGCCTTCCTTGTTTATTCTGGGCGCCGGAGGCGATCGGAAGAACGCCTCCGGAGCGCCCTCTAGTGGGCTTTCATGCAGCCAACTTTCAGTTGGCTGCATGAAATAGTTTTTTATTTATTTAAAAAAAAAACCTCCCGCAGCCGCCCTGGCGATCTTAATAGAACACCAGGGTGGTTAAAGGTTATTATGCAGTTGCTTATCTTTTAGAGCAGAGGGGAAGTTCTGAGTTCAGGACCACTTTAAAATTTGGCATACTTAATTTTGGTATAAGGAAACATGCAGTCCATACCCCCCCCCCCCCCCCCCCCACACACACACACACCTACCTTTATTACTCAAAAAGATCTTCCTTTTCACAAACTGCCACTACTTCTCTTTACAGAGCTGGTGACCTTCTAGTTATTGCAGCAAAGTAATTTCTGACTGAAGTCTCGTCAGGTGAAAAAGACTAAAAAACAGGGATTCATCATCTTCTTATCAGCCCTACTGAAATATTGAAGTGTTGTAATATTGAAATGTTATGTTAGTGTTAGGCACTAGGTAAGGGTTGGGTAAGTGTTAGGCACTGAGTGAGGGCTCAGTCAGCATTGCACACCAGGTGAGGGCTAGGTTAGAGCAAGCACTAATTGAGGTAGCTGAGGGTTATGTTAATGTTAGGAATTTGGGAGGGCTAGGTTAGAGGTAGGAAATGTAGTTCAGCATCTTCCTACTTTGTGTGTCACATGGTGTGTCACATGGTCACACTTGATCCAAAAGACCAGCAGCTGCAGCATTAGAAGGAGATGAAACTGTCTGTATGCATTTTCAAGAACATTTGATCCATTAAAAGACATTGGGCTCGATTCACAAAAGGGTGCTAAGTCAGATAGCATGCCTAAAAGCTTTGGGTGTGCTAACTAGGGTGCTAAGCAGTTAACACACCCAAAGCTTTTATTGATCACGCTCAAAGTTTAGCGCTGCGCGGTGCACGCGAAATATCGCACCAGGTGCAACTACAACGTTGCACTGGGTGCCCCTAAAATGTTGCACCGTGTGCGCCCGAAACGTCGCACCGTGCGATGTTTCGGGTACACGCGCAGCGCTAAACTTTGCATGCACTAACTTAGTGTGCAAAAACTTTGCGCATCTTAAAGAGTTTTAGGTGTGCTAAGGGGCTTTTAGGCGTGCTAACTAAGTTAGCAACCTTTTGTGAATCAAGCCCATTCTGTCTTCTTCTTTCACTTTGTGCACCGTTTATATTAACTTCTATTTATCAATTCTATCTATTGTCTGAGAGCTATTAATATTTGCCTTGAAAATTTGACTTTAACTTACTTCCATGGCATGCACTGTTAGAAATGGCATTGGGGGCAGCACAGTGGCATAGTGGTTACCGCTCTTGCCTTGCAGCGCCGGGTCTCTGGTTCGAATCCCAGCCAGGTCAATATCTGCAAGAAGTTTGTATGTTCTCCCCGTGTCTGTGTGGGTTTGCTCCCACATCCCCCCAAAAAACCTATATAGATAAGTTAATTTGCTTCCTTCTATAGGCTCCTAGACTATGATACATGCACTACACGATACGTACAGATATGACTATGGTAGGGACTAGATTGTGAGCCCCTCTGAGGGACAGTTAGTGACAAGACCATATACTCCGTACAGTGCTGTGTAATATGTTGGTGCTAAATACTAAAATATATAAATAAAAAATCTGCTGTAGTCAAATAAAAACTCTGGGCCCACCCTTGTTGGCCACCTGTCTTTTTTTTGGTAAGATTTGGTGGAGGATAGCATCAACTAGGGCCCTGGTCTCTCTGTCCAGGCCCTAGGCCATTGCCTAAGTGCCGTGTGGATGATCTAGGCCTGGCTGTAGGACTGTTGTCAGGCAGACCGTTGAGCTTCACTACCTAGGCAAAATCGCCTGATGTTTTTTTGGAATGAAGCATGTTTGTAGTAATATGTAATTGTCAGCAAAAGTGTTCTCTTGACGCCTTTTATAACAAGTTATACGTATATAAGTATGTAAGCGGTAGCTATGCTTTAAAGTGACACTGAAGTGGAATATTTTTTTATGATGTAATGACTTGTATGTGTCGTACTGATAATTACTAGAACAGTAGTAGCTAAGAAAAGAGTCTCATATTTTTCACTTTCAGTTATATCACTTTTTTTTTATATAACATTCTCTAATTCTCTAATATTTGCAGTTTACAAAGTACACTCGGCATATTAAACTTTGAAAGAGCAGAGCTAATGATCCTTTTAACTTCCCTGCAGTAAAATCTTATCTGAAGTTGTCTTTCACTGTTTCTTTGATGTGTGCTTCAGAAAATAGCACAGTAGCCGACTAAATAAGTCGGAGATCTCAAAGAAGCTCTTTTGCATAGATACCAAGTGAAGTTTCTTAACTCTTCCTGTACTGGAAACAATATGAGACTCATACCTGTGCTACTAATGTTCTCTTTCTTAGCTGTACTGCACATACAGTTCCTTATCTCATAAGTTTATTTTCACTTCAGATTCCCTTTAAGAGGTCCATAATGTTGCAATGATTTTCAAAGTCACAGAAATAATTTGTAAACCAAATTTGCCTCATTTAACAAAATAATGATCTAAGACAAATATCTCAGCTTTGCATTTCACTACATAATACCCGTATACAAGAAAGACATCTCGTTACTGGTAGAAAGGCTGCCTGTAGTGAAATAGTTAATGTATAATGACTGTAATCGAAATAATAGCCTTTACAAATGACTTTCTTGTAGCAACACAAGTTCTGCGCACATAGCAACTGCATTAGGCAATGCAGAGAGTTGAGCATAAGTGTGTAAAATTACTATGCATGCTGCATGCAATCTGGGCATTAGGATTTGGAAAACAATATACTATTCTTATTACAATGTATTTTTTTCCTCTTTTGGCATTGTATTCCACTTCATTTTCTATCCCTAACGGAGCAGAATTTTCTTTCTGTTTGGTTCAGGTGTTTACAAATTATGCACATTACTTTAGGCTGGAACAGCTTAGCCTTATAAATAATTATAAAATATCTTCTCTCAGCAATAAACATAGCAAGTAAGCCTGCTTGTGAGTGGGGAAATAAAGATAATGCGAAGAATGGCTCTACAGAAAAAAATATCTCCTTTCACAAATGCTAGAGAAGAGGTAAGACCACTCCAGACACCGCAGTCTGCCTCTGTCACTGCATGGCATGGCCGGTAATATACCTATAGTCACTAATATGTTTATTCTGGAAGCCCAATTGAAGAGGAACTTTAGGCTGCTTTCACACAGGGACGTTACAGGCGCACGTTAGTGCAGCCTGTAACGCTCCCCAACTCACAGCAATACAAAGTCAATGGGGCTGTTCACGCTGCCCACGTTGTGTTACATGTAACGCTACACGTTCTTCAGAACGTGCAGCATACTATAGCGTTCCAGCGGCTTAAGCCGCGTTAGACTGTTTGCACATGCTCAGTGTTGGGGCGGAGAGGAGGCGGGGAGAGGCCGCTACGTAGCCGCGCACATGGCTACTCAATATGCACTGCACTGGTGGCCGCTGATTGGCTGGTGGTACCACGTGATGCGGAGTGTTTCACTTCGCATCACATGGTCCCGCCGGCCAATCAGCGCCACTCTCACTGCCCTAATGCGGAAAGAGCCGCTTAACGCGGCTCACTCAATGTCCTCTACCAACACCGGCAGGCGTTGCGTTAGGGGACGTTATGCGACCATAATGTCCACTATAACGCAACGTCCCGGTGTGTGACTAGCCTTAGGGGAAAGGGGAAAATAATTAAATCAATGCATTGCAAAGTGAGAAGTTATAAAATCAAAGATAGACCAAGAAATGATTGATATTTGCCATGCAATTTATTCATGTTGCTTGATCCACAATCAGCCTGCATGTCATCATCTTTGCTATTGGCAGACATGAAAGAAAACCAAAACAAAAACAGACAGCAGATATACATATGTACAGAGGGAGATACTGGTTGCCTTGCAGTTGGAAACAGCTGTCATTTCCCACAATGCAACAAGGTTCACAGACAGGAAACTGTCAGGACCTAGGTCCTGACATCACACAGTGGGAGGGGTTTCACCACCACAATGTCAGACATACAGCCCCCTTCCCCCGATGATCTATTTGAGAAAGGTAAAGATTTCTCATGGGAAAAGGGGCATCAGCTACTGATTGGGAGGAAGTTCAATGCTTGGTTACAGTTCCTCTTTAAGGAGGAAAAACATAATGTATATATACTTTATTTTTTTTTTAGCTGTCTGTGTCTCCACTGATCAATCATTCTTATTTTCTGTCCTTGGGACCAACATCTCTAGGCAGAAATTAATAGATGCCTGTAGAGAAAAAAATTGCATAAGAGCCACAGCCACTTCTTTAAGCTGTGGCCCCTTTATCTCTCTCCACTTTCATGCCGCACCCCCACCCCCTTTAAACACATTTACACAAACACACACTTTCCAACTACTACTGTGATCCCCAGTTCTTGGTATTCTTTCATCCCTGTAGTGTCAGCTGAGCTTACCTGTTCAGTTTTTGACAGGCGATATATAGTCCCATCTTCAGTCAATCTTTGTGGGCATTACACCAGTCTTTGTGCAGTGCACTGTCGCATTGTCAGTGGAGAATGGTGGGTTCACATTGGTTTGGCCTTGATGGATTAACCCATTCGCGTTCCGTCGTTTTCACTTGAGAAATGTTCACCTCCTATTCATTAGCCTATAACTTTATCACTACTTATCACAATGAACTGATCTATATCTTGTTTTTTCTGCCACCAATTAGGCTTTCTTTGGGGGGTACATTTTGCTAAGAGCCACTTTACTTTAAATGCATTTTAACAGGAAGAATAAGAAAAAAATGGAAAAAATCATTATTTCTCAGTTTTCAGCCATTATAGTTTTAAAATAATACATGCCTCCATAATTAAAACTCACGTATTGTATTTTCCCATATGTCCCGGTTATTTCACCGTTAAAATGATGTCCCTATCACATTGTATGGCGACAATATTTTATTTGGAAATAAAGGTGCATTTTTTCCGTTTTGCATCTATCACTATTTACAAGTTTAAAATAAAAAAATATAGAAAGATATCATCTTTACATTGATATTTAAAAAGTTTAGACCCTTAGGTATTTACATAATAAAAAACACAATTTTAATATTTACATGTTTTTTTTTATTGTAATGGTTTTTTTTTTATATTAAACATTTTATTTGGGTAGTTTTGGGAGGGTGGGATGTAAACAATATGTTTATAATGTAAATGTGTGTTAATTTTTATTCTTTTTTACTTTCAGTTGTAGTATTACTTTTTGGCCACAAGATGGCGGCCATGAGTTTGTTTACATGACGTCACTCTAAGCGTAACATACGCTTAGAGTGACGCAGGGGGGAGGTAACAGCCAGAAAAGGCGCAGCTTCCGAGAGAAGCTGTCGCTTTTTCAGCGGGGGAGAGGAATCAGTGATCGGGCATCATAGCCCGATTCACTGATTGCCTGGCTAACGAACCACGGGCCGGGAGCGCGCGGTTACGCGCATGGTTCCTGGACGTAGAAACTACGTCCAGGAACCAAAATAGGTTAATCTCCCGACTAGACTACTGCAATTCTCTTTTGTCTGGCCTCCCCTCTAACCGTACTGCCCCACTTCAATTGGTAATGAATGCGGCAGCCAGACTGATACATTCTTCTCACCGCAGCACCTCTACAACTCCTCTCTGTAAAGCCCTACACTGGCTCCCCATCAGCTTTAGGATCAATTTCAAAATCCTGTGCTTGGCTTACAAATCAGTGCACAAGACCTGCCCGACCTACATCTCTGATCTGGTCCACAGGCACATACCAGCCCGCCCCCTCCGATCCTCCAATGACCTGTGCCTAGTCGCATAACTCAGTCACATGCACGATTGCAGGACTTCACCAGGGCTGCCCCTACTCTCTCGAACTCGCTCCCACCAGCCGTCAGACTCGCCCCCACCTTTAATACCTTCAAACAAGCTCTCAAGACTCACCTCTTCACGCTGGCATACCCCCCTACACCAGCACCATAATATGTTCTGTTAGACACCCTCTCAAAAGATGCACCTATTGTCTCCACACCTCTCTTTAGATTGTAAGCCTCTGGCAGGGCCCTCCTCCCTAATGTATCCAGCTTGATTATGCAATCTTACTCACAACCACCCCTCTTGTAGACTTGAACAGTCTCTATTTTGACCTATGACACCTGTATGTTAACCCATTTATCTATTGTGCAGCGCTGCATAATATGTTGGCGCTTTATAAATACAATACATAATAAAATAATAATAATTAATTTTGGTGGATAGTATCAGGAATAATATTTGTGATCCTCAGCCTTCGCAGAAGCACAACGGCGCGAAACGGCTGTCAGGCTCCCAGCCCCTTGCACCCACCATTGATCTCACCACCTGCACCAGTATGGGCCTTTTACAACTGCACAAATTCAAATGTACGCAGTGATGATGTGCATGATTCAATTATTTGCCGAACAGTGCCGACTGAAACTCTCCTCCTTTCTTCGTATGCAGACTACTTCAGTGCAGGCTCACAGCTTAGCCCTCAGCTTGTGTCCTCCAGACACAGTTCCAATGCCCTACTACTCTTTTGTTTATGCAATAATTGTGATAATCTGGTTCTTTAATGGTGTTTCACAATTTTTTTTCCAGTAATTTCTAGAGATTTAAGGAAATATATGAAAACCGTGTGGCACTCTGTCACATGCTCAAAGCATCTGCAAAGCTGCCGAGCAGAGAGCGAACTCGACAATTTTAACATTAACAACTTTGACGAGGTAGCGCAAGTTGTGCAATTAGCATGACCTGTGTTGCCTGGTAACGCATGTTATTCTACTTGGGTAGCATGTGCTACCATAGCAATGCTTGCAATACCTAGGTAACATGGGTTGCGCTAATTGCGCAACACTCTACCCTTTCAGTGTATTTGATGGTAAAATTGCCATGTGCTCTCTGCACATGGCAACTTTTCCCGGACTTTTATGCGTATGCCCCACTAAGAGCAGAGCTCCTAAGTAACGCTATTGGTCAGTGAAACCATCCATCACATTGAAGAACCAACCGGAAGGCTAGAAAGAGGAAGGACTTTCTCCTGCCTGCGAGCAACAACATTAATTTGCATCTTATTTACCTGGGCATATCATCGACAGAAAAATATATGTCTGTATTGTCCTGCAGTTTTCATCAAAGGTAACCTGTAATCATGTTCTCTGTTATCGTACCTTTAATTTATACTGCTTACGTCTCCTTCACGATCGCTTTAAAAAGGCTATACGGTGTATCGGGAATACAGCCAACCCTAACGATGAAATACCTGAAACAGCCAAGCTTCCATATTCCTGTCTGGCGGTTGTCACGGCGCCTGCATATTGTCTAGCAATTCTGCACCATGATTATGCTGCACTAAAGCCAATGAGAAAGAAGCAGGCACTGAACTGGAAGCTAACGTGTCCTCAGGTAGAAGCCTGTGCAGCACAGCTTATATGCGATCTGCATTTTGCATTCGGCTGGGCGATTCTCTTAACGTCAGAACGCCATAGCTAGCACAAACCTCTGCTTGGCTTCCATCGTTCGTAGCCAGCATCATTACGCCACGGAGCTGTGATGCTGATGGTGCTATGAGGCATAGGAGCTGCGCAGACATGGCGACCGAGGACAAGCCGTGACAATTAACGTCTTGTAAATAACTGCACGCTGCTAAGTGGGTAACAACAACGACGTTGTCAGATAAAAGTGTAAATATTGGCATCCGCATTTTAAATCTATGCCTTCTCCACCACTCATCTGCCTTCCCCCAATGTTTACTGTGCAAGCAGTTTCATTTATTTATGTAGAAGGGGATCTATGATGCTTGGTTAAAAAAATATCAATGAAGGAATATTGTTTTATGTTGTTAATCCTGCGCTTTGGCCAAGCAGATGACTCCATTTTGCTTGTTAGGCAGGACCTTCATCATAGAATAACGCATCTATTTTGTCTTGATGTATATAGTATGCTTTTCTCCCCCCCACTCGTGATATTAGTGATGAAGTGTTAGAGCCTGAAAGGGTTCAGAAAGCTGCAGCGAATGTGTTAAGACTGTTAATGAAGCCTTAGAATCTAAAAGGACCAAATTAGCTCTCACACCCACACTGCGGAAAATGCAGGAACTGTCTCCTAGAATTGCATCATGACTCCTTACCTGGGGATGCTGGGATAGTATTCATCTGAATTGATGGAATTGGAAAGACAGGCAACCCCCCCCCCCCCCCCCCCCCCCCATGGACACTTTATAAATCGTGTACCTACACGGTTGGCTTAAAATACATGAAAAAAGGAAAATAAAATTACATTTAAATATGCAAGTTAAATATATAAGGTTTCAATAAGATGGATGAATCACTGACACGACTAGAATACATGTACGGGTTTTGTGCCTGTAATAATTAATTGTCAGGCTGGTATTACAGGGCTTTCTCCAGTCTGATACAGTCATCCCTTCATTTTTATATAGTACGACTCTCATTGGTCCTGATAACACTAAACTTATCCCTTACATTATCTTACCTTAAAGTGTTAGAGTGCTTATGCTTAATTATACCTAAAATAGCTTCCAAGATCAGGAAAATATTTAAAAATAGCAGGTAATCGTTTTGCAATCAGAGAGCTCAAATGTGATCTTTTTTTGCATTAAAAGGAGGCTTCCACTGCTTAAAAATACCCCAGAAATTCATGAAATTGTAATCACAGGGAGTGCTAAATTTAGAGTACTATAATTGGAAGCTCTGTGGGTGTGGTTGCTGCTGATGAATTCCATCATTCACACTGTTCACGCTATAAGTAGGAAGGCACAGACTAAATCTCTCTGAGATGACTCCAGCCTACGGCACATACAGTCTGTGGTGCATGAAGTGGCGAGTGAATGGGCTCCTGACCAAATACTTTAAAAGTTGCTTGATTGACATAAGCTAACTAAGGGGCTGCTTCTACACAGAACCCCCCCCCCCTCCCGCTCCTACAGTGGTCTCAGAGGGTTAGCTAGGGTTTTCAGCACCCGGGGACATACATAATGTGGTCATGGTCAAGGGGCTACTCAAATGTACAAATGCTGTATATGTATAGCCATATTTTCCCCCTACCCCCATTCAGATAGCCTGAAGTGCCCCCCTTTCAATAGCCAAATGTGCCCCCTTTAAATAGCCACATGTGCCTCCTTACAGATAGCCTGATGTTCCCCCCTTTCCCGGTTTAGATAGGCAGATGCGCCCCCCTTTAGATAACAGATATCCAGTGACTGACTAAGCATTACCTTGTACTCATACTGTGCTGCATGATCTGGTTTTTCTTGTATTCCTGTATTGTCATATTGCTGTATGTCACCCCTAAATATCGTCTGTAACCTAAACTAATGTCCATCACTGCGTAATATGTTGGCGCTTTATAAATACAATAAATAAATAAATAAATAACAGATGTGCCCCCTTTAGATAGCCAAATGGTTCCCCCTTTAGATAGCCAGATGTGCCCCACTTTTTCTGCTGCTGTTAATGCTTCTGCACTTCTCTGTAGAGGGAGAGAGAGGAGCAGAAGCACTACTGCCAGCCAGCGAGCCGCCTCTCACAGACTTGGGGGTGCAGTGACTGTGCTGAGCACCCTCCCAGTGCTGTGCCTGGGACATATGTGCCCCCCTTGCCCACCCATAGCTACGCCGCTGAGTGGTCTTAGTCTGGATCTTGAAAATCAATAATTTAGTATAAGTATTTTTTGGTCCTTATTTAAAATACAAGCTTTTCATAGCCAGGGACATAACGATAGCCCCTATGTCCCCAGCCATGGAGGGGAGGTGTAAAGGGACCTCCTCTAATGGTAAGGTGCAGAATAGTGAATGGTCATACATTACCTGCTTCTAGTGGAGCAACAGGTTCTTACTCTTCTCTTCAATGCAATGACCCGTAGAGTCTACGGCTCCTGATGCCTGTCACATGATATGCTGAAATAGGAACTGCAAAGAGATACTTTGCATGGAAGGCTCCAGTGCAGGGCCGGAGCTACCATAGGAAAAAATGGGCAATTGCCCCAGAGCCTGTAGGGGCCCCTAAGTTGTCCCTCCCCCATCTTAACTGTTGCTCCCCAGGGACTCTGCAGAGTCTGTTAAGTTGGGAGGTGATTGGGGGAGGGTCAGCAGCCAGCTCAGGGGCCCAGGAGGGAAGTTTGGCTGCAACAAAGGGCTTCTAATGACGCTTTTTGGTCGGGGTGTCTGTTGGGGAACTCCCAAGCTAATTCTGCCCTAGGGCCCAATTGTTACTTGAACCGGCCCTGCTCCAGTGAAGATAAGAGATAAGAGGACCTTACACTCCACTGCTGCACTCTTCCATATTGGCCAAGGGGAGCAGGTTTTTTTTTTCTTGCAGGGCCTGGCCAATGGTTCTTGGTACTATGCTTTTTTTTTGGGGGGGGGGGGGATTTGTTTGCAGGGTTTCAAGCCAGCAGTTTTGGTTGGGGCCGCAGTTTCAGTGGTGTAGTTAAGGAGCTATGGGCCCCAGTGTAAGTTTGTTTTCAATTGGGCTCCCCTAAGCACTGTACAGATAACAATTGATACGGCGCACCAAAAGCTGCCAAAGGCAACCACAGTGTCAGAGATGCTAGAAGGGAATATGGAACAGTTTGTTAATGATTACTTCTATTCAAAGTACCAATCAAAGTGATTATTACCAGCACAGTTCCAATAAAAAGTGAATTCTGCGGTTGAGGGAGGGGCCCTCTGGCCAAAGGGCCCCAGTGCTGTCACAACCTCTGCACCCCCCTATTTCTACGCAACTGTTTTGTTTCCTTAACAACATGTATTCTTAATTAGCCTTTTCTCCTAAACTCACTGCTTGCTGAAGCTGCACTTTAGTTCAGTAGTGATATTGAATGCAGATAGTCAATATACAATAGTAGAAGCAGTGGAAAAAGTTTTAAAGCACAGGCCAAACAAGGATGAGTACATACCGCATATGGTAATGCTGATTTTCTGCATTTTACATTTCCGCCAAATTAAGCAGTTAATAGCAAAGCCCCTGTAGGTGCTAGAAACACCACATTTTCAGGATTTGTTAAACAGAAGAGTGGGAACAAGAAGAAAAACAATCTTTCAAAAAAGACCTTGTACTTTTTGAAAAAAATGAATGTTAAAGTTGGCTGAAATTTCCGCAAAAATGTATGCGATTTCCGCGGAAATCCGACTACCACATTTCTATCACCGATTTCCAAATTATAATGCTGAAATACAATTTCCAGTCAGAAATGCGGAAATTGTATTTCTGCAAAACCCGAACGAGCATCCCAACTCTCCATGTATTGGTAGATTGACCATTAAATAGATTCCTTAGAGGGATCTGTTGCCTGCCCATACACTGCACACTGACATGATGGATTTCAACATGAAAATCTATCAGAAATCGTCCTTGCATCTCAGCCTGCTGGGCTGCCCCCCAAGCATATATGTGTCTCTCCCGTGACCAGTGTTAAAAAAGCTCAAGTCTCCACCGGTGGGTCTCCTGGCCTTCTCTGGTGTCCGGTGTCACAGCAAACGTCTGCAACACGTGTTACAGGCACATGTAGGACGTCACTATATCTGCCTGTCATGTGTTACAGGTGCTTGCTGTGACGCTGACATTGGAGGACACCAGGAGTCATGCCAGCAGAGAGCCGAACCATTACACTGCACATGGGTATGTTGGGGGAGGGGGGGGGACACTTTACAATTGAAGATACACTCCGTCAGGTACATCGGTCATCGTGATATGAAACGTCATTACCGCCGTGCACCCGATTGAGCCCATGTGACTGAGATTTTCCAGTATGCCTAATCAATCCTTTCAACCAATTCAGCCCAAAAGCAATCAAAAAATCGATCCAATTCCCATATTGCAATACCGATGTTTCACTGATTCAATAACATGAATGAATTGTAAGGTCTAGTAGATGTATGGGCACCTTAAAGTGAATCCGAAGTGAACTTTTACTCATTGCATAATTGTGTTCCTTTCCTATTGTTTATAGGGCATTCCTCAAGCCAAATACTTTTTTGTTTTTGTTTTAATACTCTAATTCCCTATAAACTAAATAAACCACGCCCACAGGTTTTCAGAGAGCCTTGGCAGTAGCAAGGGCTCATGGGAGCTCAGTCTGGGCAGGAGGAGGAGGTGTTACTAGCCATTGATTTCAGAGGCAGAGAGGAGGAGGGAGGAGGGAGATTAGTTTTTTCCATAAGCTGAGTGATCAAGATACAGATAAGCTTGCCTCTGTGTAATGTTTACAAACAACATGGCTGCTGTCATTGTATTACAGGAAGAAATAATCATTTTCTATTAAAGCTGTTTGCAGCTAGATTTGCTGTGTAAACTATCTAAACTTTAGATAAGATATATAGACAAGTTACTTGTTATAGTTAGTTTTTCATCTCAGATCCGCTTTAAGACCTTGTACACTATGCATGTGTATAGGATGCCTTGCTGGTAGCACAGTACTTGAAGCTCAGTAGAAGACCTTATGCCGTAAGCGTGGACATCTGCTGCCTGACTTGCAAATAATGCACAACTTACTGTAGATAACATTTAGCATGATTGGTTCTATTAAATTATGATCATTAACAAGTGAAATTGTTAGAATATGAGCAACGCTGTAACTTCAGAACTTATATCACAGATAAAGAGCGGATCATTATACTGGCGCTAACAGTAGAATTGTTGCCAAAGCAAAATGAAGCTATGCTACATGCTTTTCAATTACTGTTGATAGATTCCATTAAATAATAAGATGACTTTCCAGATCTTCTATTGACACACAGTGGCGCTTGGCTTGCTGGCAGATTCCCCATAGCCACGAGCAGCACACTGTAGCAGGCTTAAGGGACCGGCACAGCCTAGGAATCTATTGAATATTCCTTCAAGTGTCTCCTTTAGCTGCAGGCTACTGTGTTTGAACATGTCATTATGCTACCAACCCCATGTGCTTTCCTGGGTTTAAATATCAGGACTTTGTTCTAGATTGTTAACATTGTGATGGGGTAGATGAGGGTGCCTAGTTGTCTCGTGCTTTCAGTAAACTTCTTGAATCGGTACAGTAGTTGTAGGCTGATACTGAAGTTCCTGCTGCCAGTGTAACACTTAAAGGGGAACTTCAGCCTAAACAAACATACTGTCATCAAGTTACATTAGTTATGTTAATTAGCATAGATAGGTAATATAATCTCTTACCCACCCTGTTTTAAAAGAACAGGCACATGTTTGTGATTCATGGGGGCTGCCATCTTTGTCATGGGAGCAGACATCTTTTTGGTTGAAAGGAGGTGACAAGGAGCAGGAGACACAGTTCCAACTGCCCTCTGCCCTGATTACCCCTCCCAGCTGCACACGCTAGGCTTCAAATGTCAAATTCAAAATGTAAAAAAAAAAAATGCATCAAAACAGCAGAACGAGAACAACAACATCAGAAATCCCATCATGTTTTGCCCGGGCAGTTTTCCTCTGTGCAGCTAAAAATGAGGCTTGGGTAAGAAAAGCAAAGTTCTGATGCTGTGAAACTGTTAAACACCAGGCCTTTTCAGTGCTGCTGAGTCGATTTTTAGTCCGGAGGTTCACGTTAAAGAAAATGTGCATGTGTGATTCACATGTATAATTATGTGAGCTTTTCTGAGTTCCTGTTCGTATCTCACCAAACTCACACTCTGTGCTGAAGTCAGGGGGGTAGCAACAGCCATAGCAGCCTCTATAGGGGCCTGGAGCAGAGGGGGCTCAGGTGGTACTTACCTTCTTGCCGGCCGCTCCACACTAATCGGCGTAAACGTGGCAGCAGCCCCAGGACCACTCCGCGCCAATTGACGTGAACGGCTCTGGGCGGTGATTGCATGGGATTGCACGCGCATCCACGCTATCGCAGCTCGGAGACTGTTAGACGCCGTCTATTAACATTGTACAGCGCTGCGATCGGAGGCAGAGCTGCACAGGGGACAGCCGTGTCACTTGGCTGCCCCCTCCGGAGGCAAAAAGGCAATCCACTGTCATAGGCTGAAGCCTGTGACAGCCAATCGCATTGATTGGATGGCGAGGGGAGGGAGGGAGGAGGGATTATGAAAATAAGAAAAAAGAAGAATTTATGTAAAAAATATTAAGATAAATATTTATAAAAAAAAATAAACATCCTGGCAGCGATCTTAGCCCACTAACCGAGAGCTCTGTTGGTGGGTAGAAAAGGAGGGGAGGGGGGAATCACTTGTGTGCTGTGTTGTTTGGCCCTGCAGCAAAGCCTTAAAGCTGCAGTGGCCTATTTAGTAAAAAATGGCTTGGTCACTAGGGGGGTTTAACATTGCGGTCCTTAAGTGGTTCATATATTCACTGTTACATTTCTTGTTTTCCTCCACCCTCGGACTTTGTCTTAGTGTCCATGGATTATATGCAGTGTAGATTCCATGAGAATGAAAAGTGGCCACATATCCCTAAGGAAGGGGCAGGTGACATTGCTCACGAATGCCTATGTCTGATGGCCCCATGAAAGTTTTGCTACGGGGCCCCATAATCTCTAGCTACGCCACTGGCTGAAGTGATGCATTATGGGAGGAACTTTTGGCTCACTTGAAGCTGAATATTTGCAAATACCCTCCGTTTTAAAAAAGGTGATATTTTACATAGTATATTCATTTCTTTAGCAATAAGAAATTACTAATCAAAGGCACCCAATAAGTATACAATAATTAAAAACTTTTTAAAATGAGAGTAAGTGCTGGCTTACCTTCACAGATGACAGATTTTTTTTTTTTTTGTAAGGCACTCTGAGCTCTCTGCTGCTGTGTTCAAGGCACACTCATTGACCTGAAGAAGCGGTTTTACACCGTGAAACATGTTGTCTTTAGTGCTGTATTCAATAAAAACTGTCAAATTTGAACAATTGGCACATATGAAGGCAAGGCAACACTTACTTTTTCAATGTTTTTTTTTTATTATTATTTTATGCTTATTTGGTGCTTCTGGTTAGTAGTTTTTCTGTGCAATCACTCATGCTCCATGCTGATGGTTTAGAAATTTGATGATTTTTTTTATTTTTTTTTAAGAAGCAACCCCATATTTACCTAAAGGCTGAGTGGGGGTGGTACTTCCCCACAAGTGATCATATTGGTTGCAACTTAGGCAACCACAAAGAGTTTTGTGTGCTCTTGTACTTATGTGGTGCATGGAAACACTACACTAAATTGGGCTCCCAATATTCCAATATTACTGTGTTTTTTTTAATACACATTGCACCAAATTTGTGCCTTATAAAGTGACAGTAGATGCACCGTCACTGTCCACAGGACTTTGCCCTTGTTCAGAGGGTCTACAATGTGTACATTGCATCAGACATGCCTTAAATAGAATTATAAGTGACATGTCTGACCTTCATCAGGTGTCCATATTTATTGTGCTTGGCACAACCCAATGTTCTGGTTACCGCAACAAAAACAGCAGATCCATTGTAACCAGTTATGTATGAATGGATCCTAGGCATAATATAGGAGCCATCAGTATGTCCGTTTATCCACTGGTGTCCGATGTTAAAAAGTGCGAACCGAGTGTTAGATCTTCCAACCTGGATTTTAACCGTTGAAGCCAAGATAAGTGTCTTTTGATTTGTATTGGTGGAGGAGGGTAGAGATAAATTTGTAATATAAGAAATTCAGGCATGGGTTTTCCTCACAGGAGCCTATAAGCACATATGTCTTGGCACCTTAGACTTCACCCTCCAACACCCCCTCCGAACTGCACCACAAGTGTGCTGGCTCTCCCAGTTGTCACTTCTCCCTTACTTCCCTTGCCTGGCTGTCATAGGTTGCCACAGGTGTCCCTTAGCATTAAGTAGCCAGAGGTATCCTCAATATAAAGTAGCTATAATATGACCCCCAAGTATTATGTAGCTAGAGGAACCTCAGTATTAAAGTGAACCTCCAGACTAGAAATCTACTCAGCAGCACTGACAAGGCTTGGTGTTTCTTTAACAGATTCACAGCATCAGAATTTTGTTTTTCTTACATAAGCCTTATTTTTAGCTGCACAAAACCTAAGCTCCGCCCCATCAAAGATACTGCCCGGGCTTTTTTCCCTGATGCTGTGCAAAGCATGATGGGAATTCCTATGTTGTTATTCACGTTGCCTAGCAACTGGGAGGGGTGATCAGCACACAGGACAGTTGGAATTGCGTCTCATGCTCTCTGTCACCTCCTTTCAACCAAAAAGATGGCTGTCCTCATGAAATCAAACATTTGCCTGTTCTTTTAAAACAAGTTGGGTAAGAGATTATATTACCTATCTATTTTAATTAACATAACTAATGTAACTTAATGACAGTATGTTTGTTTAGGCTGAAGTTCCTCTTTAAGTATCTAGAGGTGCCCCTAACTGAAGGGCGCTTTTATCAGTGGAATGGTGAGAGCAGGTTGATTGACCTCTCATTTACAATCTCATCAGGACTCTGCATAGCTAAGGTAGGTGGGAGGCACTCGGGGAAGGGAGTGAGCCACCTTTTCATTATCAGGGCCTGTAGGCACGTGCCTACAATGCCTTTTGAATCCGGCCCTGCGGATATTGCATCCGTTTCTTCCTTTTCTTCATGGTGCTGGAATTGCCTTATTGTTTGCATTCTCCACGCTGGATATTTCATTTGTGACTATTTTGTGTTGCAGCAAAATAGAATACGATGTAATACAATAGAAATGGATAGAGACACAATATGTGGAACACAGCAGAAGCTATCTTTTTTTTTTTTTTAACTGCAGAGGAAAATGCAAAAACAGACTGCAAATGAACAAAACAAAATCATGAGCAACCCATTGACTATTATCATATGTGTGGCGCCAGGGCCGGGCCAAGGCAAAGGCGAGAGAGAGGCTTCAGCCTCAGGGCGCAGTGTAGAATGGGGCGCACAATTCACTCAGCAATCATTCTCCTATTGTGTTTAAAGTAGAGAGAAATATGGAAAGGGGATACATGGCAGTGACTGCAAGCCAGATAACTAGAGATTAAGGTGTTGGGGGGGAGTGGGGGGGGGGGTTGAGGCCTCTCAGTCTAATAGCAATCAGTGTGTGACGGCTGGGGTGGGAGGGATGGAGGGGCGCACTTTGGTGTCTCAGCCTTGGGTGCTGGAGGACCTTGTCCTGGCGCTTTGTGGCAATGTGCATTTCCCACTATGTGGAAACGCCTGCAATTCAAGCAAGCGCGTGCCCTGCTGTCCTTTATAAAGCTGGGCACAGTTCATGTGTCCAGCATAATTGTGCTTTATTATATCCGGCCTGTTATGCCCAGTTTACATGGCGCGGGAGGTTGGGGCAGCAGATGTGAAAATAAGTTTAGAAGCTGTCCACACTCTTTAATACCGCGGTTATCGCTCTGCGCTTTTACTGAGTCCTATTTCTAAAATTGGTGTTTAGGTAGCTCTCCATAGACATCAGTCACAGAGCTCATTTAGCAGCATCTGTATCGACGGCCATGTTGTTACAGTGCAAGAAAAGCACAGGGAGAAATAAGGACAGCTATAGACGCACATTACAGTCTGTGCAGAGAAATAAATGGCCCAGAAGCTAGCAGAGGGGGGCTCGTCAGAGAGAGCCGAAGGCTCTAGTTTTATATTACATATTGGCTGGTCATTCTGTGTTAGACTCTCGTATTGCTAGTGCTGAAATCCAAGCAGTTATGAAGTATTTACTATATCATCCATTTATATCTTCATTAACAAGCATTACATGTATAGTTTGTACAAGTAATACAATTATCTCACGCCGCTTGTGGCCACTTTATGGTTTGCATGCACTCCTTCTCACTGCTGGATGCGTTGTCGAACAATTTGGCCTGTGTTGCAGTGGCCTTTATACATATTTACTGTATTTCTTAAAGCAAACCTGAGGCGAAAATAAACATATGCGATAATGAGTTGTATGTGTAGTACAGCTAAAAAAATAGAACATTAGTAGCAAAGAAAATAGTCTCATATTGTTTTCCAGTACATGTAGAGTTAAAAAAAACTTCAAATCTGCCTATAACTTCAAAAATTTAGTTTATAGAAATCAGTCAAATAAATAGGTGGAGGAGCCTGGATTTTGTGTTTCTTACATTGTATTTGATGCTTTGTGGCTCGGATTTATCTAGTGCTCTCCCTCTTTCCCCATTAGTGATTTTAACACACACGTCTTCTAGTGTAATCGAATGGTACATATGCAGGTACTAGCAGCTCCCTTGCAGGATTAGTTAGATGCACTATCTGTCCCAGGGAGGACGGTAAGGATATGTGCTCCTATTCCCTAGATAGGTTTTGATGCGCTGAATGCGTGCATGTTTGTAGGGCTTCTTAAAACCGGATCCGGGAGATACCCGGATAGTTGCTATCCGGATATCTCCCAGTAAACCTGTGCGAGGTGGGCGGGGGGTCAATCTTATCTGTCTGATGTCTTCTTCGTCTGTCCCTCGGCGCCCCCCATGATGCGCTCCACGCGCGTCATGTGATTACAAACACTTCCTCCTTCAACCCGGAAGGAGGAAGTGTTTGTAATTATGTGACCGCCGCTTGAACCGCATCGTGGGAGGCGCCGAGTGACGGACCAAACCAGACGTCAGACAGGTAAGATTGACCCACCCGCCCACCCCGCACATGTAACTGGGAGATATCCGGATAGCAACTATCCGGATGTCTCCCGGATTTGGATTTGAGCAGCCCTGCACGTTTGTGCTATGCATGTTACAGAGCCAGAGTTAGGACACATACGACACTGGGCTACCTCTATGCAGTGTATGTGACTACGCAAGAGACTTTATTCTTGTAACGAAGATCCCAGCTTTTAACTTAGCTTTAGGGACAGCATTGATTGCTGTATGATTTTTGTGAATGTATTCGCATGAGGAGGATTTGCATGAGTGTGCGGAAGTTCATTTTGACTTTGCTGTTTTGCTTGCCACACCCCTTCCAGCATCTCCCTATTAAATCTGCAAGTGTTTAAATGTCCTAGCTCAAGGTGAGGTAAAACAGAATTCATGGAGAATCATAAACTTCCTGTTTTACTCAGCATCCTATATAATAAAACCCCTGTGTCCCTACGTCCTCATCTATCTGTGTCCGTACCTTCTTAGCCAGTACAGGAGGACAGGGCAGGGAGGCATGCGTGTGCATGCATTGTGGGCATGCGTGCGCACGTTTCATGATCGTACGGATGTTGTTGGGACAACAGCGGGGGGTGGTCATGGTGTGAGGGGCGTAGTGGCTGAGCCCTAGTACTCTTTTTTTAAATGGGCGGGCTTAGTATTAGTAGGAAATAAAAGTGTAAAATGGTCAGTCAGAATTGCAAAGCAATCACCTGATCAAGTCGATCACCATGAAACTTTGAATCTCAGTATTTCTTCTTTCTTCTTAAAGATAATTTACAGTATAAAATCTACTATCACAAAAAATTTTTTTGCAGCAGAACAGCATTCAAACAGGTCAGCTCTTTCTTTTTCAATGGAAAGCTACCTGCCACTTCCGAAGAGGTGGTAACATTATCTTTTGTTTATATTCCTTTGTCTGCTACAACTAGTATACATTCTTAGCTGTGATGAAAGTGAGCGCTCTCTGCTGTAGAAGCAGCGAGCTGAGAAGTGATCACTAGATAGATTTTAATATATAAATACAGCAGCTAAGCAAGAAAATGCAATGGCAGCTTTCAGGGCAGATACACTGTACTTTGGGAACATGTAATTTGTATTCAGACAATATTACTTCTGCACAAAAGAAAATATGATAAGTGTTTGAGTAATTAAAAGTAGGAAAACACATTTTTATTGAATGTTATGTCAGAGTTGTATCCCACTTTAAGAAGATCTGATCTTCCTTATTTATTATAATGTATTCTGCCTGGTAAAATCTTGCTTTTTGATAATCACATGCAAGGAGTATTTTCCACCAGCGCATGCACCCATCAATAATAAACCAAAGTATTTATTTACTTTTTCAGACTAAGTTTTATTTACCTCTTGTTCTTTTTTTATAAGCGGAGAGGCTGTAGAAAAGTCAATGAGACCTAATGGATCGGAGCAGACTTGCACATCTTCCAGTGTTTACATCAATACTATATTTTCTTCCCAAGAAGCCCAGGAGAGACTTTCTTAAATTCCATTTTATAGATATTTAAAGCAAAGAGCAAAGAGGTACTGCCTGTCTGCAGTAAACACGTACATCAAATAAAGGCACTTGGAAAAAAGGGTGCGTGGATTGTAGCTAGTAAAATATCTCTAAGGGCCCATTCACACTAGAAAACGCTAAACGCTAACGCAAAACGCTGAGCGTTTTTCTGGCGTTTTTTCCTAGCGATTTTTCACTGTATAGAGAGCGTTTTTCCAGCGATTAGCGTTTTGCGATTTCTAGTTCAATTCAAATACTTTTATTGAATTGCTAATCGCTCCAGAATTGCTCAGAAAACGCTGCATGCAACGCGTTTGCGTTTCAGCAAATCGCTAAACGCTTAGATGAGAACACATCCATACACTTTCATTGTGCACACGTTTTTCAAGTCGCTAGCGATTTTCAGCAAAGCTGAAATCGCTCTGAAAACTTTAGCTAAACCTAACCTCACTATGACAAAGAACCCTCCCCTGGTGGTGCCTAACCCTAAGACACCCCCCTCCCCCCGTGGTGCCTAACCCTAAGACCCCCCCCCCCCCCCCGTGGTGCCTAACCCTTAGGACCCCCCTGGTGGTGCCTAAACCTAACTCACCCTTATTCCCCCACCTAACCCCCCCTTCTGCAAAAGCACAATATACGGCTATGAATGTACAATTGAGCGCTTGGAGGAGCCCGATTAACGACAAGAGGGGACATGCAGAGGGGACAAGAGGCTTTGCAGAAAAAAAATGGTTTGCGGATAACTACATTGTGGCATTGCATAGCGGGTGCCTCTTGGCTCCCAATTTTACCTTCATAGCTGCATATTGCGGCTTTGCAGAAGGTAGAATTTGGTGCTCTGAAGCACCCGCTAGCGGCCGCCGCCACTCAACCAAATTTCCAAAAAGCAGCTTTTATCATAGGCGCCTATGGCAGGACCGTTTTTTCCGTAAGGGCTCCTGCGCCCTTTTTCCCTGCTTCGGCAGTAAACTCCTTTTCTTTTTCCCCTTGCTAAAAACCATCGAGATGATCTTTAAGAGTTGCAGGTAGTTTTTTTTTTCTTTGTGTTCAATTACGTAGAGTTCATTTAAGTTCTAATTGGGTAACTGTATTTTGTAATCATTATTTTATTTTGATGTTAATGGAACATTACATTTTTAACCAGTCGCACCTGCACGTCACCGAGGAAAAAGAACTCCACAAGTGCTCTACACAGATTAGGGGATTAGCGACGTGCTGCATTAGAGGGGGAAAAAAATCACATCTTTCAAACTAATTACCAGCAACACATTTGCTACTGGATAGTGGATTGCAATTGTACACTCAGAGTTTCTCAATTATAACAGGCCGCCTGCGAGAAGCAATCCCTGTTATTGTTCCTTACGATGCTGTTAAACATGGCACAGGCGACGTGAAATGGGGTTTGTTTTTGTTATGCTTATTTGAAAGGTGATTTCGAGAAAGGAAAAAATTGCACTTAGAGGTCTCTTTCAGTTGTGAAACAAATCTTAATGTTTGCAAGCTTGGTTGCCTAGCTCTTAGATTTACCATAAACAATTCAAGCTCAGGCCTTAGTATTCCTCGAAAGTAGGAGAGATTGGAGACAGGACCAAATCCAGAGACTGGAGATTAGGGTCATGATTCAGAAGAATTAGAATATAGTCCAAAGGGAAATAACTTCAAAGAAAAGACACCTTGGGCTATGCCTCTGTGGGCTTTAAAGAGACTCTGAAGTCTCTAAAAAAAAGTATTTTTATTGCAAAAATATGTTTAATATGTTATCCCTAACTAAACAGCTGCATCCTCGCTGCTGTAAACTATCTAAATCCCCCCCAAACTCCCCGGGGGGGCAATCCGGGCAGCGCTTCCGTGTGAGGCAGGGCTATGAGCCGCAGCCCTGCCTCACACTCGTCTTCCTTCACTGAGAAGGGCGGGGGAGAGGCGGAGATTCGCCGCTGACAGACGCGTGTGAGACAGGGCTGCAGCTCATAGCCCTGCCTCACGCGGAAGCGCTTAGGGCAGCAAAATCAGGACCAAGAAAGTCGTGGATTTTGTGGGGGAGAGGTAGGGGGGAGTTAGGGGAATTTAGACAGTTTAGAGCAGCGGGAATGCAGCGGTTTAGTTAGGGATAACATATTAAACATATTTATGAAATAAAAATACTTTTTTTAGAGACTTCAGAGTCTCTTTAAGCTGGCTTTTAAGCTTTAAACTAAAAAAATTTCACTGTAAACTTTTTTTTGTGTTAGAGACCCTGTACTAAAAATAAACATCCCAGGGGGTAATTATCTCAGTACCTGGAAGCCTTAGGGTCCTAATTAGGCTTCCCGCTCCCCTGTAGCTGCAGGCAATCCAGCGCTGGCTCTCCTGAAGCGTCCAGCAATCCTCGCTCGACAAGCTTGACACGGCTTGATATATTTACCTTCCCTGGCTCCAGTGGGTGGCGCTGTTGCGGCTCTCAGCACGGAAATAGACGGTAATAGCCGATCTCTGTTGGGTCCGCTCTACTACGTAGGTGCAGGAGACTTGCGCCTGTGCAGTAGAGCAGACCGACAGCGATCGGCTATTTCCGGCTATCTCTGAACGGAGAGCTGATACTGCGCCTGGAAGCCAGGAAGGTAAATAATTACATCCCTGCTGTTCGGAGGGGTACAGCGAGACCACCGTGGAACACAGGAGGACAGGGGAAGCCTTGATAGGATCCAGAAGCTTTCACCACCCGAGGTGAGTACCTGCATGGGAACTTTTTTTAGTTACAGGTTTTCCAAGTAAGTCCATCTACACTTCTGTTTTTGTTTTACCCTCCATTCCTCCTATATCTCCAATTTACCTGAGGCTGGCCCCTCCCTTGAAAATACCTTGGTCCAAGCACTCTGAAGTTCTAGTGGTGATGTCACACTGAGGCAGGCTTCAGAGGTCATTTCTGAGAGGGGGTGTGACTCACCTCATTACTCTGTCACATGTTGGTGAGGAAGTGTGGCAGCTAGAGCAAATGTCTTCCATGACAGAAAGAGTGGCTCTGGCAGATGATGCAGCACAACAGCGATATCAGTCTGGCAGAGGGGTTGCTGGGATATGCCACAGGTCATTGTGGGAAAGGGTGGAGTTCGGCTGCCATAATGAAGTTGAACTGGCTCTGGCTCATAGAATTCTGGCCCAAAACTAAAGCCCACCTAGGCTCACCTAGATAAGTGCAGGGCTGTTTAGGGTATATTAGTTGTGGAGGAGACAGGAAATAGTAAAATAAATATATATTCATGAAATAGGGATAACATATTGTATTACACAGACTTTTTTCTTACTTTAAAATTCATGCCTAAATCACCTCCGAAGTAGCCTCAAGTGCACTTTGGTGAAATTAAAGTAAAAAAAAAGAAATGTGATGGTTAGTATTGTCCAAGCTGTCAGGCCTGATCGCCACAGCTGCACATGCCAAAACAGGTGCCATAGACAAACATGTTAACTTGTAGGGGCCAATATAAATTGTGGGAAGTGGCAGAAAAGTCTTATGTTCTCTTCCTTTAATTAGTAAAATAAGTACATTCTGGCATAACATACACTAAAAACTTGTTTCTATACTCTTTACTGTCCTTTTTTAGTTTTCTGACTTGCTTTTCCCACTAAGTAATGTCATTTGTGTAAAAATGACATTTCCCACTGCTTAATTCAGCACCATTTCGGCATCGGACAGCAGGACTGGGTGAGTTCCATTTAGCTTAGATACTTCCTCCACCCAGCTTGGAATCAGGAAGTATCAGAGCTAAATGAAATGCACCCCTGCTGTCTGGTGCTGAAATGGGCCTTGACACCCTAGGCGCCTACTTGAACCTCCGCCGATCACAGCACAGAACTACAGCTTACGTGTGTAGATAAGTAACAATTGTCACATGAAGCTGTCATTACTTTTGTATGCTGCTACCACTTGATGAATTAAAATTGCATAGTGCCGGATTTCTGTTGCTTTATTGCATGGTGGTGAATGGGGCTGTTCGGATTCTGAACCACGTGGTCCAGAATTTTTCCATAACAGCACTATTGCTTGAGTACTGGGAGCTGCCATTGCATTGGGTACATTATACTCATTTCTTTTAAAAAGCTCTCAAGTGAGGGAAAGCAGTATCTCTCTGCTAACAGTCATTGAATCCAGCACAGAAAAAACTCTTTTTGTTTGTGTAGTCTTACCTACTGCAATTAGCAACTAAACAATCTAGAAAGTTGCAGTGACTATCAAAGTGTAAGCTGATAAGCCTTCTGGGCAAAGTGAAACACCACCTATTAACTCTTTCAGTTTGTATTTAATAGTTGATTGCCATTAGAAGTTCTTATAATGTAGGTAATCTGTTGAAACAGAGGGTACATTTTGTGAGCTTCCACTTCAACCAATCACCCTACATCAGCATGCGCTACAGGCGCTACTAGAGTCTACTCCAAAACTTTCCTGCTGGTAATCTCTTCCAAGGTCAGGATTAAATCAGACAGCACCACACTATGCTGATCCTGTTATGTAATCAGCTTATACTAGGCTAACTCCGTGTTGTCAGTCATACTAACTTTTATAACTCAGGGGTACACTCTGATCTGGAATAGGGATATTGCATTTTCAAATCTCTATTACATTTTACGGCATTACAGAAGAAAGTATTAGTGTCACATAACCTGACATTAATGCAGAAGATGAAATGTACACAAATGTTTATAGTCTCAAAGTATCTTGTTCAACATGCTGCAAATTGTGTCTAGATATCATGATTCTCGCTTTTTGTGCATGAGAGATTGCCTATCAACAGAATTATGGGTAAATTACAGGAGGACATGAGCTACCAATGGCAAGTCATTTTATCTCTTCCCTTTTTATCTCAGCATACCACTCTCACTATTACTCCTTGTTCATGCTTTTCACTTTCATATGATTTTCCTGCCCCTTCTCCCTTCTTTTTATTTTATCCTTTCCCGTAACTTTCCTTGTCTTTTTAATTTTCTTTTTCCTTTGTTTTCATTCTCTCCCCACCACTCTTCTTCTCTCCCCTTGCTCTTTTCTTCCACTTCTCACTTCTACCACCCTAATATTTATCTCTCCTCTTCCACTTCTGTCCTTTTGCCTCTTTTCTTTCCTTTCTCTTATTCTCTCTGCTTTTCTTCTTTCCTTACCGCTCCTACTCTCTCTCTTTCTTCTTATTCGCTCTTCTGTACTTGCTTTGCTACTCTTCTCTTCTCCTCAAAACATTTCTTCTGTGCTATCTTCCCCTCTTTTGTTCTTTCCCATCTCCCCTGTCCTCCTCTTTTCACTTCAAATACTCTCCTTACTATTTCTCTTCTCTCTCTAATCGCCTCCCATCTTCTCTTCTCACCATTTCTGTCCCCTCCCACTTTTCTTTCCTTTTTCTTCTCCTCTCCTCTTCTCACCCCGTTCTCTCCTATTCCTACCACTTCTGTACTGTCCCTTCTCCCCTTTTCTTCTTTTTTTCTCTCCACCATATCACTTTTCTCTTCACTACTTTTTTCCTCGTTCTTCTCTTTCCGTCTCAACACTTTTCTTCTGTTCTATCTTCACTTCTTCTGTTCTCTCCCATCCTTCCTTTTATTCTCTGTCTATCCCTCCTCCACTCTCCTCCAGACCTCTCATCTGGGTACATTTAAAAATAGCAGAAGTTAAAAAGAGTGTGTCGGTAAGATATTTTTTTTTACCAATCTATTACTATGGCCTAACATAGAAGTGGGCAATTTGTGTTCAGTATTTACCGAGTTTCTGACTCAGACTGAGATATGTGCAAGCGAGGAGTTTCAGCTTTGTTGGTTGCATACGTGTTGTCAGCAGCTCCCTATGAAGCAAATCTGTTGTTTGTGAAATCACAAGTCGTTCTCACGGCAGGTAAGGAAGCGAGATGGCAACACACACAGGTTCATTCCAGGTTCCTGCTTGGCAACATGCAAAGTTGCTTAATTTGGCTTCAGCTGCCTAATTTTAAGGAATCTGTGATCCCCAGCTCAGCGGGAGACCTCCATTAGACTATCATAGTGTTATGATACACTGACATGTTCTTTCTTTTAGTGAACCCGACACTGATGCGTACGAAGGAATTTATTGCAAATGACAAACCCTTCAGATGCCTCTTTCATGCACATCATCCTTAAACACACAAAGGCGTTTTGAGAGGTATAATCAAGCTATCTCTTCTTGAGTGATTCTGCTTTTTATTTTCTTGAGAACAAGAGTTAAATGGTAGCTTAACAATGAAAACATGTGAGGTTGAAAAGGATTTGCGGCTTTTAAACTAAAGCAAGAACAGTGGAACTTTTTTTGCGGCATATCCAGTTTCCCTTTTTGTATAACATGCAGCCAGGGGCGTAACAATAGACCCTGCAAGGGATGCAGCTGCAGGGGGGCCCAGTGATTTCTAGTTACGCCCCTACATGCAGCCTTTACAGGTGAAACTCGGAAAATCAGAATATTGTGCAAAAGTCCATTTATTTCAGTAAATCAACTTAAAGCGGACCTGAACTCAAAACTTCCTCTCTGCTCTAAAATATATGCAGCAGCATTATAACCTATAAGCCTATTTCATGTACTAGTTTCACCGGTTAAGTTGAATTACTGAAATAAATGGACTATTGCACTATATTATGTTATAGTATATTTTTTGCCTGTATATTGTACTGTAGATATTGGCTTATTTATTGCCTCTAGACTTCCACACAATTGCTCCTTACCAGTGATAGTCAGAATTGCCAAAATTCAAATCCTAAAGAATTCAGAATTCTGTCTATTAACCATTTCAGCCGCACAGACGTGAGACTCACGTCTGCGGCAGGTGCTGCTGTAGCTGCAGGGACATGAGGCTCATGTCTGTGCAGTTTGCGGGGCTGTGTGCGCGATTGTGCAGGAGAAAGCCCATGATCGTGATGGTCCAGGCGTTAGGGGGGATTGGTGGCAGGGGACAGAAGTTCCCTGAGCCAATCCGTGCTTGTCCGCCGAGAATGATCACTTTTTTTGTTCAAAAACAGTGATCATTCTCAATTGGTGCTGCCGCGCTGCCTCCCGCTCGCTCGTTACCATTGCTCCCACCGCCGATCCTTGTAAGGGAGGGGAATGACATCAGGATTGGCTTCAGTCAGACTGTGTTTGCAGCTGAGTTTCCCTATGTCAGCCATCAGTCAGGTGCCGGGTTGTGTCTGGTTGGAACAGATACCTCTTTACTAATCAAATTCATTTTTGGTCTTTTATGACTGTACATATTCTCTGGTTAAGATAATTCTCTATGCTTTGTAAAGGCCTGACGAAGGGTCAATAACCTGAAATGGACTATTGTCGTCGCCTGAACTAAAATTACCTTTTTTTATCAAACAAAGCACACAGTGTCTATGATCTGCTTGTTGTATTGCTTTTTATATGTCTGTACCACACATTTCTCTGAAGAAACTGAAGAAACTTTGCTTCAGTCAGAGGCAGTAAACATGGAAAATGCCAGGAAGAGTTTTCTCTTTATTTATTGTATAATACAATACATATGTTATGTAAGTATTTATCTACTTATATATGTGTTTTTTCCCTGGCATAGTATGGCTGACCCTCCTGCTTTAAGGCAGAGGCAAATACATTTTTCAGACTTTTTACAAATAAGGCAAAACATGCAAAAGAAATGGCAAGTCTATGCTAGTTTGCTGTGATAGTTGCCAAACGTCCAGGAGAGGAATGAAAATCATGTTAAAAGTGGAGTTATTCTTATGCTAATTCCATTTATGCTCCAGATTTGTCCTGTGAGAATGAAAGTCCCTGCACCAGTTAGTCACACAGAAGCCGTAAACAAAAGCCTCAAATGATCACTGCTAAACAAATTACTATGGACAGAAGAAAAACAACACAGCGTTTCAGCTGTTTTGGATTGTTATGTATGCATAAAGGCACAGTTGTCCAATACCAAAAGCACTCCATAGATCTACTGTAGACGTCATTTCAGCATAATGTACATTTCAGACCATCTTAAAGAGAAACTCCGACCAAGAATTGAACTTTATCCCAATCAGTAGCTGATACCCACTTTTACATGAGAAAAATAATGATTTTCACAAACAGACCATCAGGGGGCGCTGTATGACTGATTTTGTGCTGAAACCCCTCCCACAAGAGGCTCTGGTACCGTACGGTACTCTGGGCAAACTGTCACAATGTAACAATGTTCAGACAGGAAATAGCTGTCTGTTAAAGCCAGACCAGCTAGAAACAGCTCCATAATCTGCCCACAGTAACAATGTCACCATGTAATACAAGTCAGAATGTGAATCTGGGAGAGGAAAGATTTTACAATGAGCAAACACTGACTAAATCATGTATACATAATTATTGTAAAAATGAAGCACTTTTTTTATTACATTATTTTCACTGGAGTTCCTCTTTAAAGAGAACCGGAGGCGGGGTTCTAACAATGCAATCCACATACAGAGGCGGGGTCTCGCTATACAGCCCAGCCTCTTTTGCTATTTCAATCCCCCCTAACTTCCCCCTGCACTCTGTAAACAGCCATAAATAACAGCCGCACTGCTGACACACAGCGTGTCAGAGTGGGCTGTGTTTACATCTGTCATGTCAGTCCGCCGCTCCCTCCACTTCCTGCAGAGCTCCGGTCCCCGCCCGCGTCCCTTCCCTCGCCGCTGAATGGAGGGAAAGGATGCGGGCGGGGACAAGAGCTCTGCAGGAGGCGGGGTGGAGCGGCAGACTAACAGGACAGATGTAAACACAGCCCCCACAGCGCGACTGTGATTTATGGGTGATTACAGGGTGCAGGGGGAAGTTGGGGAGGATTGAAATAGCAACAGAGGCTGGGCTGTATAGGCAGACCCAGCTTCTGTATGTGGATTGCATTGTTAGAACCCCGCCTCGGGTTCTCTTTAAAGCAAACCTGAAGCAAACCCGCTCCCCCAAAAAACCAAACATATGAGACAATGAATGCACAGTACATGAAAATTGCTACTGCACATGCTCAGTGCGCTCCCGGCTGCAGGAGCACAATCAGGGTATGCACGGCTCAGAGCGCAGTAGGCAGCAACGGGCCTGCTTTGCTTGCCGGAAGGACTTGGACCGATGTCATGAGCACAGGAGGACTCCAGGGGGTTGCAAGAAGCCACAGGTACATTAAAATCATTTTTTAGGTTGACTTAAAGAGAGCCCGAGGTGGGCTCAAAAGATAAAATAAAAAAGAAGGCTACCTGATCCGCAGGGCTGAGCGGATTAGGTAGCCGCAAAAACCACCACTCCCCGCCGCTCCTGTTGGACCACTTTCACTTTACGCTGCACTGAGAGAATGTGTTGTCTCTCATAGTGTGCAGGCCAGGAGGCAGGGGAGTGGCAGGAGGCGTGGCCAGGGGGAGAGAGCTGCCTAATGGCAGCTCAGGAAACCCTACAGGAGCGTCCCTGGCGGGTGTTTTAAACAGGGAATTCCTCTCCCCTCTGTTTACCTCCGAGTTAGTGACAAATCTTGTCGCTAAACTATGGGGGCTATAGCGTGGTGGTGGGGGGCAGAGATCGGCAGTTGGTAGACACAGAGCCATGTCATTAGGCAGAGAACATGCCTCTGTGTCCCATCTGCCCTCAGAACATTCACCTCGGGTTCCCTTTAAGTCTCCCTTTAAATACAAAGTAAGACTGCTAGATTCCAGGAAAGTCCTATTAAGGATTAGGACTATAGATAAAAATGTTTATCTTGCCGCTTTATTCTAACTTCAAGCTCGCTTTAACCATCAAAACAGAAATTTTATTTTTCATTTCTCTGGTGTATCCGTCTGAACATTGTATTTTAGATTGGTCTCTCCTTTTATCTCACAGTATTTTCTTACAAAATGTTCTCGGTGTAATGAAAATGGCGCAGCTAGCTTCCGCTTTCAATAAAGTGATCTGTGTGTGTTTATTTAGTTTTAACAATGTTTTAAAACTACCAGCAAAATAATATCAGGATCTGAGGGAAAGCCATTACATACCGAGACTATACGGCAAACGTGTGCGCATTGCATAGTTCAGACAGCAGATGTAACACTGTCTGCATTTTAAAGTCACAGAAATGCCTACCGTGGATTGTGGATACTCCTATTTTTCTCATAAACAGTTCTTGGTTTTTTTTCTTTTCTTTTTTATAGTTTACCATTAGGTCTGCTAGTCCTCTCAGCGCTAAGGGCTCAGACGGTGATTGGTGCATTTTGACCATGCTGTGTTGTGATTTAAAGAGGCACTGTACACTGTATTCAAGATACCTGATCTTACATGAATTAACCTGGTTTTAGCATCAGAAGCACTTATTTTATCTACATATTTCTGTATATTGGATGCGATTAAAGAAAGAGGAGAGATGCACTGTACTATGCATTTTTACCTTTAATCACAGAAACAAACAGACATTGTGGTGAGCAGGGAGTTGATCATGCCTGACAGCCGTTTTGCGTTGTATAGCGCTTCCTCAGAGGCTAACAGGATGAACTGGTATTTAACCCTGCCCTCCTGGTGATACTTACTTTTAGCCTAAGCTATTATGTCTACTAGCCTTTTGCACACAAGTATTCTGGGACATCAGGTGTTGTTTCTGCTCACATTGGAACACACCACAAACAAAAATTCTACAGTGATGCAGTATAAGCTGGTGCACTTTTCTAGCAGTAAAGATGTTGCCACCTGTGATAAATGTCAGAATGTAAGTCAGGAAGAGGATAGATTTTACAATAGGCAAACACTGACTGAGTAATTTATAGATGAATACTGTATTGTGGGGAAAAAAAACAATTTTATTAATTAAGTTTCATTCAACAAAGTTCTTTGAAAAAACTTTAGAAATAATGGAAATGGTCTACCATGCACCTTGCGCATATCTGATTTATGGATTTTTATGGATTTTTAGGAAGTTTTGGATGTGGGACTATTTTGGGTCTAATTGGAATCATTAAGCTTTCCTTGGCACTTTGTATGAAACTCTAAGGTTGAGAAGTAACAGGCCTGTGTGAACAGTTTTCTTCAATCCAGCTTTATGCAATCTAGCATTTTAATGCACAATTTTTTATGACTTGATCTTTATGACTTGATCTTCTTCATAGAGGACTGCAGCCTCTGGGTCAATTTAGGTTTGGTTAAATGTGACCTTTTTAAACTGCTATGTAGTTTGTGATGTTTGTATAAGGTTTGTATCCATTTAATCAGCTCAATACCTATATATTGAGTATAATAAAGTAATGTTTGCATGCACCGAAAAGTCAGCTTCTTCCTTTTTCCCCTCTATACCTATTTGACCCAATGGGTCTGGTCAGGAACAAGGCTGGGCATGTGGGAGGAAGGCTTCCCATTAATGAGTTAGTGGTGTGGCTGGATAGTGTAATGGTTAAGGGCTCTGCCTCTGACACAGGACACCAGGGTTCAAATCTCGGCTCTGTCTGTTTAGTAAGCCAGCATCTATACAGTAGGAGACCTCGGGCAAATCTCCCTAACTCTGCTACTGCCTATAGAACACATCCTAATGGCTACAGCTCTGGCGCTTTGAGTCCGCCAGGAGAAAAGCGCAATATAAATGTTATTTGTCTCTTGTCTAGACGCATGCATCATGCTACTTAAAGAGGAACTTCAGCATAAAGAAACGTACTGTCATTAAGTTACATTAGTTATGTTAATTAAAATAGATAGGTCATATAATCTCTTATCCACCCTGTTTTAAAAGAACAGGCAAATGTTTGATTTCATGAGGGCAGCCATCTTTTTGCTTGAAAGGAGGTGACGGAGCATGAGACACAGTTCCAACTGTCCTGTGTGCTGATCACCCCTCCCAGTTGCTAGGCAACATAAATAACAACATAGGAAATCTCATCGAGCTTTGCACAGCATCAGGGGAAAAATGCCCGGGCAGTTTTCTTTGATGGGGCGGAGCTTAGCTTTTGTGCAGCTAAAAATAAGGCTTATGTAAGAAAAACAAAGTTCTGGTGCTGTGAAACTGTTAAACACCAAGCCTTTTCAGTTCTGCTGAGTAGATTTTTAGTCCGGAGGTTCACTTTAATGCTACTCAGGAATTAGAGAAACGGAAATAGGAAGACGGAAATCCATGTGATCGGCATTGGGGGAAAGTAGAATTTAGGCAAAATCGGAAATCGGCATTTCTGACCATCCCTAACAGTCACAGTCTAGAAATTATCATGGAGGAATCAATGAAAGGACAGCAGGGAATTAGAGTTTATTGTAAGTATTGCAGTGTTTTTAAAGCGGACCTGAACTCTTGCACTGGACAGAAGGAAAACCTAAAGAAATGCCCTCTGTCTGTACTTAGAGAGTTTAGCCTGTCTAATCCCCCCTCATTTGTAACTAAACACATGTTGTAATTTGATCCCTTAGAGATCTCTATGTAAACACAGGATGATAACAATATGTCTACTTTCATGAAAGAAGGATGTAGGCACACTGCAGATTTATTGCAGGATTTGTAACAGCTTTAACTTTAAAAAATGTTTCTTCTAAGGTCATTATGCTGTTGCATATCTTTTAGAGCTGAGATGAAGTTCTGAGTTCAGGTCCGCTTCAATAGTTTTGGTTCCACAACAGACCCTACACCAGCTCTGGAAGTAATAAGTATGCAGGACATCACTCAATCACTATTCAGAGTCAGCACGGATAGATGACTTGTTACTTTCATTATTTCCATTGACTCCTTAGTAAATCTTCCCCTATGACAAATTAGGTGAATAATATGCTGGTCCCTCAAGTCGAACAGCTTCAGGCTAACATGAGCAGATCAATTAGTGTTGTTTATTGTGTGTAGTCTCACTGTCTTAAATAAACTGCTATGATGAAATTAGGGGATGGAAAGTTCTACTGATCAATGCACAAGTTATGTTAAGGAGATGGAGCTGGGAAGAGAGAGAGTCTGCAAGAGAGAGGCGAGGAAGCGATGAACTGAGAAAGAAGAGCAAACTACAGAAAAAGTGTGTGTGTGTGTGTGTGTGTGTGTGTGTGTGTGTGTGTGTGTGTGTGTGTGTGTGTGTGTGTGTGTGTGTGTGTGTGTGTGTGTGTGTGTGTGTGTGTGTGTGTGTGTGTGGTTTGTAACAGTTTGCCCGTGTGTACAGTCTATCAGCAGGCTAATAAGGCGTGTGAGTGCCTGTGTGTGTGAGTGAGAGAGAGAGAGAGAGAGTGCCTGTGTGTGTGTGAGTGCCTGTGTGTGTGTGAGTGCCTGTGTGTGTGTTTGTGTGTGTGTGCCTGTGTGTGTGAGAGTGTGTGTGTGTGTGTGTGTGTGTGTGCCTGTGTGTGTGTGTTTTGTAAGGAAGAGAATGGGAATAGTAAGTGGAAAAGAGAGCATGCAAGAGAGAGTGTGGTTGAATGCAGGAGAGAGAGAGAATGAGAGATAAGGCACGTACACACGCCTGATTCCTTCAAACGACGGGTCGCCAGACCCACCCGCGGGTTGTCCGTTCTGACGACAGTTTGCCCATGTGTACAGTCTATCAGCAGGCTAATAAGGCTGATTTTGACTGATGCGCTCGGCGGATCGGTCAAAACCAGCCTTAAGCTGGCCACTAATGGTCCAATTTCTAGCGAAAAATCGTTTGAGCGATCAAAAATTCTGATCAGAAGTGATATATTGTAATACATCGTTCACTACACCATCAACGAACCAATATTTGCTTCCTATCTATCAAAACCAACAAGAAAATCCAAATTTTGGTTCGATGAAAATTCATTCGGACGACATTGTTTTCACTCGTTCATAATAGTTTGTGTCCACCAATGGAGATTATTTACAACCAATCCGATCAGAATTTTTGATTGCGAACGATTTTTCGCTAGAAGTTGGACCGTTAGTGGACACATGGGCAAACTGTCGTCAGAACGCGTCGTTTGAAGGAATCAGGCGTGTGTATGCGCCTTTAGGGAGAGAGAGATAAGTAGGGAGGGAGATAGATACAGAGATGGGAGTTAAAAAAAAAGTGTAATGGAGAAAAATACTAATAAGAAGAAACAAAGGAGAAGGATGAGCCCACTGTAACATCTTCTAGAGCAACACAACAGGCTATTTACATAATAGGTTAGAGAACATTGGTGATAGAACCGCTAAAGGTGGCCTCTATTGATACTATTCGGCAAACAATCGTTTATATCCGATCATTCATTTGAGCGATCGAAAATTACCTTTCGGGACCACTAACGGACAACAATCTCCAACAAACGATTGTTTGCCAAATTGTGTCATTAGATACCACCTTAAAAGCTGAGACAATGGAGGTGTTTTAGGCAAAATAGGGAGATGCCGGCAGTACTGAGGGTAGACAGATGAAATGAGAGCAGGAGAAACTCAGGAATCAACTGAAAATAATGAAAAAAGAATGAGGGATGGTCTGCTGGGCTGTCTTATATCCGAATGTAGCAAGGTTTTAAAATGAATAATACATTTTACATGCAGGTATCACTATTATTGGCTGCCAATTTTAACAACAAACACTAGCACAGCTTCCTTTACCACTTAGTAAACAAATCACATATAACTGATGTGCAACATCCAAAGTTTATAGAAAAAAATTCCACTAAACACAGATGATGGCAAGCAGCAAAGAAATTGGCCACGATTCACTAAGATCATGCTAGTGATAATAAGGCAAGTAAAAACTTATCACCACACATTGGGCTTGATTCACTAAACCGTGATAACTCAAATACCACACCTTATGAAAGATATCACACCTTATGAAAGATATCACACCTTATGAAAGATATCACACCTTGTGAAAGATATCACACCTTATGAAAGATATCACACCTTATCAAAGTTAACACGCCTTATCAGAATAGCATAGCGAGCGCTACAAACCCGCAAGGGCTCAGGGCAGGACCAGTACCATTGCCAATTAGCAGACATAAGTTCATAGCACTTGCTATGCTACTCTGATAAGGGGTGTTATCTTTGATAAGGTGTGATATTTGAGTTATCACTGTTTAGTGAATCAAGCCCATTGAACAGTATTTTAAATGTTAATTCACTAAAGAAACTTGTTTTGTTAACATGTAGCAATACGTTTTCACAGTGAGAGTGTTATCTCATCCCTCCAGTTCCTAACGGGAACCTTAATGGATGTTTGCTTTTAAACAATACCAGTTGCTTGACAGTCCTGCTGATCTCTTTGGCTGCAGTAGTGGCTGAATTACACACCCGAAACAAGCATGCAGCTAATCCAGTCTGACTTCAGTCAGAGCACCTGATCTGCAGGCTTGTTGAGGGCTGTGGCTAAAAGTATTAGAGATACAGGATCAGCAGGAGAATCAGACCACTGGCATTATTTTAAAAGGACAAATCCATATCCTTCTCAGTTTAGGTTCACCTCTACAGTTATTCTTACATGCAATAGATAGGGAAGGGAAGAGCACACACAGGCAGGATGTCGCTCCTCCCCTCCTGCTGCCTCCTCTGTGGCTGTGTTTTCCTCTCTATTTTTCTGCTATGAATATTTTTCTCTATACAGAGTCTCATTCCCACATAAATTAGTATAAAATAAAGCAGACAGCTCAGAATCTTCCATTTTACATTGCAGTCTCTAGGAGCACGCCACTTAACGACAACTGAGGCTAGGTGATAATACCTCATAAGCATTAGAGTTGTTATCACTTGCATTCCTCTTTGTGAATTAACATCCTGTCTTTAAGTTTAGGATTCAGTCATTAATTTAAGGATTCAAACCTTAACTTTAGGAATCAAGTGCTCACTTAAAGACAGAATCCTTAAATTAAGTATAGTATGATGTCAATTGCTTTGTGAACAGTAAATGATCATCATGGTGATAACAGTAAAAACAGTTAAGAAACACAGAACATAAGCTTAGTGAATTGTGGCCAATGAGAGGAGAGAGCAGAACAGAATGGCTGTAGAAAGACTTTAAAGGATGCATGAGGTAAAAAAAAACAAAACAGATTTACTTACCTGGGGCTTCCTCCAGCCCCTGGAAGCCTATGTGTCCCTTGCTGCAGCTCCACTCTCAGGCAGTCTTCAAGGGCCCCCTCCGTAGTGGCTGCCATCCCGGTCAGGTTGGCAGCTTCTGTGCATATGGGAGCACGTGTCTGTGCTGCTCACGGTCATGTTCTTGTGGCCTGTAGCGTCCGGCACAGACACAGTACTTCTGCACCTGTGCAGAACACTCCGGTTGCTCATGTACAGAAGCTTCCAACCTGATCGGTGGGCGGCTGCTACAGAGGGGACCCCGGTAGACTGCCAGAGAGCAGAGCTATGGCGAGGGACACATAGGCTTCCAGGGGCTGTAGGAAGCTCCATGTATGTAAATCTGTTTTTTTTTTTAAATTTTCTCATGTATCCTTTAAGGAATGGTACAACAGGCATAAAATAATAGCAAGTTTCCACGCATTATATTTCTTTACTTTACTCTTTTTCATTATATATTTGTACTGGAGTGCTGCATATAGTTTACATATGTCAAGCATTCCTCTTGTTCTGAATGAATGACTCAGCCACGGTGCCTTTCCTGCCATTGATTTTCCATGCACCTGGGAGGAGGAGTTGACAAGTTAGTAAATTGTTCAGGGAGCAAGCAAGAACACAGTTCTGTTCAGCACTTTTTAAGTTCTCCAAGGATGCCTCAGTCAAAAACAGCCGTCAAGTAGTAATCCCCCTTTGGTAGGAAACTTGTCACTACTTGTGAATTTTATCTTCCTCTGTGTCTTCTTTTGCTTTTCTTTCAGAGATTTAACTACATGTGATTTATGATTGATTTTTTTATATAGTATTTCAGATGAGAAGGTCTCACCAAGGACTTAAAATAATGTGTCGAGATTCCAAAAGACTATGTAGAATTTAGTCATTTGAATAAGCTTCAGCGATACACTAAATCTTGATGTGTTAGGACAATAGTTCTCAAGCTGTTTGGCTTCGATATCTTACTGACAGTGAGCTATGTACACAGACTTCCCCAATGACTATATATCCTAAGAAGTCCCATTGCCCAGGTGTGAAACCACTTTTTGATGCACAGCTACTGTATCTTATATGCTATACAAACAAAAATACCTAAAGTGTAACTGTCGGGCATAAAATCAAAAATAAATTCTTTATTTTTATCTGGTAAACAAGTAATAAGGCAATCCAAAAGTTTAAATCACTATTACTTTTCTTGTTGATAAATGATCATTCCCCAGTTTACCTGACTCTTATTTGGAGCACACAGAATTTGGTACACAAAAAGGAAGTTGCAGGGCATGCTGGGTAGTCCTTTTTATGCTTCTCTATTTCCCCTCAGACTTAACTAATGCAGCCTGATTGGCCAATATTTCTCATGCTGAGACAATGCACTTTCTATAGCGGAGGGTGGGCAATGCATACACAATCAGGCAGAGGAGAGTAAGGGAGGAAATGACATCAGGATTGGCTTTAAAATAGCCACAGTTAAAATGGAAAAATGCTAAGAAGGATTTTCTTTTTTTTTACTCACTAAAATCAAAACGTGGACAGAGCAATACATATGTTATGTAAGTAGAGGAAGCATTTATCTACTTATATATGCGTTTTTTTTTTTTTTTTAGATAGTATAGCAGACAGCTCCTCTTTAAATGCGCTACTAGAAATTGCAGGTTCCTGAAACAACGTTTTGCGTTGGTTCAAATTAAAGTGGGATCGAAAACTCTGACATAACATTCACATTCAATAAAATTGTGTTTTCCTACTTTGTATTATCCATACAGGTACCATATTTGCTTTTGTGCACACATAATATTGTCTATTTACAAATATCACGTTCCCTAAGTACAGTTTATCTGCTCTGAAAGCTGCCATTGCATTTTATTCCTAGCTGCTGTCATTATATATTAAAATCTACTAGCGATCGTTTCTCAACTGTGTGCATACTAGAAGCAGAGAGAGCTTATTTTCAGCACAGCTAGTAGTGTAGCAACAAAGTAATGTAAACAAAATATAATGTTATCACCTCTTTGTATGCGGATCAGAAGCTAAAGGAGTTTCCCACTGTTGTGCTGTGTTTAACTGCTACAATTTTTTGTGATAGTAGGTTTAAGGCTGTATGTAATATTTTAGAGCAAAGAGGAAATGTTGGGTTTCAGACCACTTAAAGGGACGCTTGGAGAATATCTCCTTTCATGTATCCATCCATATTGATATAAACAGGCAAAACAAATGTATATTTACTGCATAAGTATACTGAACATACAGAGAGAAGAATATAGGTTATTTTTGAAGTAACGCACAACTATCACCACACCAAGTGATACAATTTCACATATTTTTATTTTTAACTCGTAGTGTTGAAATTTTCCAGCACCTCCATAGCAAAAGACACATTGCCAACTTGTTGGCTAGTGACCCGTCTGTAGATCACTAAGGCCTAAACTGTTGCTCAAGGGATTGAGTCTTGGTTCCTGTAGGCTACAATGAGGCATATGTAATAACATACTTGAAGTTGGCATAGCATAGCATAGCTCACATTACCAAAGCAGTACTTGGTAATGTAATTCAAGTCAAGCTAACTGTGTAGCTACTACCTTGTCAGCTTCTTTAACCACTTGCCGACCGCACGCTTATACCGTGCGTCGGCAAAGTGGCAGCTGCAGGACCAGCGACGCAGTACTGCGTCGCCAGCTGCAGGCGCGAGCGGCTGCTTCCTGTCAATTCACGGCGGGGGGCTCAGGCTAAATGTAAACACAAGCGGAAATAATCCGCTTTGTTTACATTGTACGGCGCTGCTGCGCAGCAGCGCCGTAAGGCAGATCGGCAATCCCCGGCCAATCAGCGGCCGGGGATCGCCGCCATGTGACAGGGGACGTCCTGTCACTGGCTGCACAGGACGGATAGCGTCCTGTGCAGCCCGGATCACCGGGGGGGGGGGAAAGGTAGGAGAGGGAGGGGGAGAATGTCGCCGCGGAGGGGGGCTTTGAGGTGCCCCCCCCCACGCAACATGCCTGCACGCAGGAGCGATCAGACCCCCCCTGCACATCATCCCCATAGGGGGAAAAAAAGGGGGGCGATCTGATCGCTCTGCGTGCACCCTAATCTGTGCTGGGGGCTGCAGAGCCCACCCAGCACAGATCACAACAAACAGCGCTGGTCCTTAAGGGGGGGGGTAAAGGGTGGGTCCTCAAGTGGTTAAAGAGGAACACTAACCCAGGATTGAATTCCAATCAGTAGCCGACACCCCCTGTCCCACAGGAAGTCTTTACCCTTTTCTTGAATAGATAATAAGGGGGGGGGGGGGTCTTTGTGACTGATATTGTGGTGAAACCCCTCCCACAGTGTATTGTCATGGCCATGGTCCTGACAGTTTGCTGTCTGTGAACCTTGTTGCATCATGGGAAGTAATGGGTTTTTCCAACTGCCAAGCAAGCAATATCTCCCCATCAGGCCATCAGGATTTTCACACCCATAACGTGTAGCCATAAAAAAACACCTGATCTGCAGATTCAAAGAAAGGGAAGATTAGCAGTTGGGGGCACC
Source organism: Hyperolius riggenbachi (assembly GCF_040937935.1). NCBI lineage: Eukaryota > Metazoa > Chordata > Amphibia > Anura > Hyperoliidae > Hyperolius > Hyperolius riggenbachi. Next base: position 506,441,979 of record NC_090647.1, on the reverse strand, counting down.
CTCACACCTCCTGCCCCTCCCCTGCAGTCGCAGGAGCTGCTTCCCCTAGTTACATCCCTGTGTAGGAGGCTTTGCTTAGTGTATGACAGTCAGATGGAGAGAGAGAGAGAGATAGATAGAGAGATAGATAGAGAGTTAGATAGATAGATAGATAGATAGATAGATAGATAGATAGATAGATAGATAGATAGATACAAAAAGACAAATAGATATAAATACAAAATTAGGTTAGCTGCTGATGAATGAGGCCACAAGAACTCAGTCGCCTGCACTGTGAACTGCGTAAGAGTCAGATAAACGATGAAGTCATTTGCCAAAATTATGCAGCTTACAAACTATAAAGCAAATAGTACCGTTATATTAAAATGAAATGGCTGCAGGAATGCTTGAGAGGATACTGCCATTTTTATACTAAAGGCTACAAAATTTCAATAAATTTTATGAGCGAATGCATCAAATTTAGAATCAATACAACAAAAGTGTTTTTAACATTCCTACAAGCAGCCTGCTCAATTACATTAACTCTTCAAGCCTTGCAGCTATTTCTTTACGGTTGTTCCTTACAACATCGAAATAGCACAACATCAGTTTGGCTGATATGTGGGCAGGGTAGGTTTTTCCTGTATGAAATATGGTCACACAAAATATGAGAAACATGCTTAGAACTTCAGCAGGGCGAGGGTTGTTATCTTGATCTGTTCTTCTTCCTTTTTTTTTTTTTTTTATAATAGATGTCCAAACAAAAGTCTTTACTGTGAACTTGCTCTAAAGGTGCGTTCACACCTTTAATGGATGTTGCCCATCGGGGATCAGGACCTAACCCCCTTGGGCAACATCGCTGGGCCGGGCTGCACACATGCGTGTCAGCTGCGTAGTTGACGACATGCTGTGTTGCTATGCATGGGGGGGGGCAACAGAGGGACAACGTGTGTCACAAGCGTGACATCATGCATGTGAACGACATAGACAATGGTTTCAGCAGGGGGATCGGCCTGTACGGTCTTGGCCCTACAATGTTACTTGAGGGATCAGAAATCTTTTGGCCGGTTGCACAATGCCAACTGGGGTTGGGATGTGCTGTGGTGCGACCATTGCAAAAAAAGGCCTTTGGGGATTCCCGCGATAATATGCAGTAATCCCCCTTCTGGCATCAGGCCAAACAGGAAGTGAGGCTCTCTAATTCCAGTGGCCAAAAAGCTGAATTGCATGAAAGTGTATTGACAAAATAAGTTTCCGTGCATACCACAAATGCTGTAACATTTTTAAAAATTCTGCGTCGCCATAGACTTTAATGGCTTTTGGTTCCCCGCACGTAACCACGCAAGTAGGCCACCAACAAAGGTATGTTCTCACTTTGGGTATACGGCAAAAATGTCACTTCCGTCGGATTGCGTTGCACCGCACTTGGTATAAAAGACTTTCATTGGCGTAGCAACCTGCGGCAAAATAGTCCAATGCACCGCACCAGTGTGAAAGGGTCCTTAGGCTTGAAGGAACCGAATAGGGTTTATCTGATATGACACAGAGTAGACCTAAGCCTTCCCCAGTAGCGTCACTAGGGTGGTGCGGTAGGAATGGACCACACCAGGTGTCACCAGCAGAGGGGGTGCCACCAAGCTCAAGGCTAAGGCAGAGTGGAGTAGGCTATGTAAATACAGATCAGGCTAGTGCCTGCTGTGCATCTACCTCTTGCTCTTCTACCTTCTGCCTGCTCCATGTTGAGCTGATAACAGTTCAAAGGCCATCAGGGCCACATGGTGATCATCTTAACATCCCACCATAACAAGCAACGTAACTACCTGGTGAGGTTGGAGGTTCATGGGGTAAGAAGAGGTGACACCATGAGTTTCCGCACCAGGTGACCCCAACTCTAGTGACGCCTTTGGCCTTACCTTACGTAGATTTTTATTTTTTTAAGTACATTTTTTTTAAGATTTATGCCCTACAAAAGCACAAGGTGTAATTTCCATAACATACTGAAAATGTCATTTTTGGTGTTGTTGTTTTTTTCATTAGGTTAACTTTAGCAGATGATTTCATGATGTAAATGACCTTCCCCACCAATTAAAAAACATGAATGGATGAGAAAGTCTGTAAAATAAATAAATAAATAAGTACATTTGATGTTTAATCATTATATGTAGTGAAGTTACCAGGAACCATAGAACCTTTATAATTTTTATTTTTTATTTTTTGGGGGACACGACAGAAATGTAATGGATGGGATGGGTTGCTTGGAAACCACACATCTCGTTTTGTCTCACCGTTTGATAAATGAAACATCTGCTAGACCTCTACTACCAGCCGGCACAGTTCATCACAACAAACACAAGCTTACCAGGCAGACAAAAAAGTACCTTTTGTTTTGTGTTGAAGTTTATATGATGTATGATTGTTATTTGAGTGCAGTAGAAAATCATTACAGTTGACCAAAGAACTACACCATATGAAATCTGATATCGTTAACTTGCTCTTTTTTTTTTTTTACTACATTGAAAAAGAAAATTCACCTGTTTGTTTTTGCTTTTTTAAATATTGTAGTTAAAGCTAAAGCAACCGTGGGAAGAAAAAATGGCAGATACTCACCTGTGGACAGGGAAGGGTCTGGATCTCATAATAACCTAACAAATAGCGTGCTTAGCAGCATGGGTTAAACCACTGAGCGCACACTACCCCCGGGGCTGTTGTGTAGTGTGCACTCTTTGAAGTTATGTGCGCTCGCTTTAAATCTGCGCGAAAGGATGTAGCACAACTACAATACTTAAACTAGCACTAATTAATGTAGTAGCAGCCATGCTAGTTACAGTATTGTGGTCCCTCTACATCCTATTGGGGTGGTCTTTAAGGGAGCGCACATAAGTTCAAAGAGTGCACACTACACAACAGCCCCGGGGGAAGAGTGCGCTCGGTGGTTTAACCCCTGCTGCTAAGCACGCTATTCGTTAGTGAATCAAGGCCATAGTCTGTCTGGTCCCGTCTCGGGGTCCTCGTTTCAGCACTGTTTCCTGTTAAAACTTGCCACCTCTGAGAGCCCTCAGAAGGCATTGGAAGCACTTGTGTCCCTGCTCCATACTGCGCATGCGCAAGTGTGTGTGAGTGCGCGCTCATGCATGCACAGTGCATAGCTGAACTCCAAAAAGCAGCAGAGCTCTGTAAGCGGGAGCTTAAAGGATACCCGAAGTGGCATGTGAAATGATGAGATAGAGAGGTGTATGTACCTAGCGCACACATAACGATGCTGTGATCCTTTTTTTCTTTCTCTGCCTGAAAGAGTTAAATTTCAGGTATGTAAGTGGCTGACTCAGTCCTGACTCAGACAGGAAGTGACTACAGTGTGACCTTCACTGATAAGAAATTCCAACTATAAAACACTTTCCTAGCAGAAAATGGCTTCTGAGAGCAAGAAAGAGGTAAAAAGGGGAATTTCTTATCAGTGACGGTCACTCTGTAGTCACTTCCTGTCTGAGTCAGGATTGAGTCAGCCACTTACATACCTGATATTTAACTCTTTCAGGCAGAAAAAGGAAAAAAGGAACACAGCCTAGTTGTTTTGTGTGCTAGGCACTGTACATACACATGTCTATCTGATCATGTCACATGTCACTTCGGGTATCCTTTAACCCTAGTTACCGGCAGAGGAGTTAGGTAACCAGTGCATGGAGCTTAGTGTTGGGCATAGGTAAAAGAGGTTTGTGTTAGACATACACAGCATCAGAGATGGATTAGGATGCAACGGGACCCTAGGCACGGTAGTAGACTTGGGGCTCCCTTGAGATGCTTTTGGTAAGCTGAAGTGAAGAGCGATCAAAAAAGCTGGCAGGTGGGCCACTTGTTACCCACTAGGCCCCAAACCCCTTCCTAGGCTTCTTGGTGGATGATCTTGCTCTGCATAGCATAGTAATGTTACAGATAGGTTAGGTTAAAGGGATACTTTAGGGGGTCGGGGAAAAATGAGTTTAACTTACCCGGGGCTTCTAACGGTCCCCCGCAGACATCCTGCGCCTGCGCAGCCACTCACCGATGCTCCGGCCCCTCCTCCGGTTCACTTCTGGAATTTCCGACTTTAAAGTCAGAAAACCACTGAGCCTGCGTTGCCATGCCCTCAATCCCGCTGATGTCACCAGGAGCGTACTGCGCAGACACAGACCATACTGGGATTGTGCTATACATTCCTGGTGACATCAGTGGGATCGAGGACACGGCAACGCATGCGCAGTGGTTTTCTGACTTTAAAGTCGGAAATTCCAGAAGTGAACCGGAGGCGGGGCCGGAGCATCGGTGAGTGGCTGCGCGGGCACAGGATGTCTGCGGGGGACCATTAGAGGGCCCCAGGTAAGTTCAACCCATTTTCCCCCGACCCCCCTACAGTATCCCTTTAAGCAATAGTAGAATATCAGTAGCATTCCATTATTGGCATTGTCCCAGCATCCTCATTTCCCGACACTTTGTACGTGTGCCAAACATTTCCTACCACCCAAGCAATGTATAGAGTTCACCGGGAGAGAATTTTTCTTTTGTTTTTCCCCTCAATCAACAGGCAATTTCACATTAAAGTGGCCCTGAACTATTTCACATGACAGAAGGAAACCACAGAGAGATGCACCCTGTATGTATTTAGAGAGTTTAGCCTGTCTAATTCCCCCTCTGTGAATTATCACAAATGTAATTTGATCCCTCAGCTGTGTCAGCTGCCTGCCATGGCAGAGAGCTAATTGGTAAATACAGGATGTTGACAATGTGTCTGCTTCCATGAAAGCAGGAAGTAGACACACTACAGATCTATTGCAGGATTTGTATCTGCTGTAAGGGCTGGTGCACACCAAAACCCGCTAGCAGATCCGCAAAACGCTAGCAGATTTTTAAACGCTTTTTTTTATTTTTATGAGGCGTTTTGCTAGCGTTTTGCGGATTGCTGCTGCGGTTTTCAGTATAGTAGATTTCATATATTGTTACAGTAAAGCTGTTACTGAACAGCTTCTGTAACAAAAACGCCTGGAAAACCGCTCTGAACAGGCGTTTTTCAGAGCGGTTTGCGTTTTTCCTATACTTAACATTGGGGCAGAAACGCATCCGAAATCCAAAAAATGCCTCACACAGGCATTTTTCGTTTCTGCAAAACGCCTGCCGCTCTGGTGTGCACCACCCCATTGAGATACATTGACCAAGCAGATCCGCAGCCGCAAGCGGATCTGAAAACGCGGAAAAAGCCGCTCGGTGTGCACCAGCCCTAACAAAGCAATGTTTTTGTTTAAAGGGGTTATTATACTGTTGTGTATCTTTTAGAGCAGAGAGGAAGTTCTGAGTTCAGGTCCGCTTTCACACATCACATTTGTAGTCCGAGTGCTGATTTTCCCTATTTTCCAATGTAAGGAAAAGTTTCTTATACAGTGGGATGCGAAAGTTTGGGCAACCTTGTTAATTTCATGATTTTCCTGTATAAATCGTTGGTTGTTACAATAAAAAATGTCAGTTAAATATATCATACAGGAGACACACACAGTGATATTTGAGAAGTGAAATGAAGTTTATTGGATTTACAGAAAGTGTGCAATAATTGTTTAAACAAAATTAGGCAGGTGCATAAATTTGGGCACCACAAAAAAGATATGAAATCAATATTTAGCAGATCCTCCTTTTGCAGAAATTACAGCCTCCTGTAGATTCCAATGAGAGTCTGGATTTTGGTTGAAGGTATTCTTGACCATTCCTCTTTACTAAACATCTCTAGTTCATTCAGGTTTGATGGCTTTCGAGCATGGACAGCTCTCTTTAACTCACACCACAGATTTTCAATTATATTCAGGCTATTCAGGTCTGGGAACTGAGATGGTCATTCCAAAATGTTGTACTTCTTCCTCTGCATGAATGCTTTAGTGGATTTCAAGCAGTGTTTAGAGTCGTTGTCTTGTTGAAAGATCCAGCCCTGCAGCTTCAGCTGTGTCACAGATTCCTGGACATTGGTCTCCAAAATCTGCTGATACTGAGTGGAATCCATGCGTCCCGCAACTTTGACAAGATTCCAAGCCCCTGCACTGCCCACACAGCCCCACAGCATGATGGAATCCCCACCATATTTTACTGTAGGTAGCAGGTGTTTTTCTTGGAATGCTGTGTTGTTTTCCCTCCATGCATAACTCCCCTTGTTATGCCCAAATAACTCAATTTTAGTTTCAACAGTTCACAGCTCCTTATTCCAAAATGAAGCTGGCTTGCCCAAATGTGCTTTAGCATACTTCAAGAGGCTCTGTTTGTGCTGTGGGTGGAGAAAAGGCTTCCTCTGCATCACTCTCACATACAGCATCCCCTTGTGTAAAGTGCGCCGAATGGTTGAACGATGCACAGTGACTCCATCTGCAGCAAGATGATGTTGTAGGTCTTTGGTGCTGGTCTGTGGGTTGACTCTGACTGTTCTCACCATTTGTCACTTCTGTTTATCCGAGATTTTTCTTGGTCTGCAACTTCGAACCTTAAAGAGGAACTTCAGCCTAAACAAACATACTGTCATTAAGTTACATTAGTTATGTTAATTAAAATAGATAGGTAATATAATATTTTACCCACCCTGTTTTAAAAGAACAGGAAAATGTTTGATTTCATGAGGGCAGCCATCTTTTTGGTTGAAAGGAGGTGACAGGGAGCATGAGACACAGTTCCAACTGTCCTGTGTGCTGATAACCCCTCCCAGTTGCTAGGCAACGTGAATAACAACATAGGAAATCCCATCATGCTTTGCACAGCATCAGGGAAAAAAGCCCGGGCAGTTTTCTTTGATGGGTGGAACTTAGCTAAAAATGCAGCTAAAAATGATGCTTTGGTAAGAAAAACAAAGCTCTGATGCTGTGAAACTGTTAAAGAAACACCAAGCCTTTTCAGTTCTGCTGAGTAGATTTTTAGTCCGGAGGTTCACTTTAACTTGGACTGAGCCTGTGGTCTTCCATTTCCTCAATATGTTCCTAACTGTGGAAACAGACAGCTGAAACCTCTGAGAAAGCTTTCTGTATCCTTCCCCTAAACCATGATGGTGAACAATCTTTGTCTTCAGGTCATTTGAGAGTTGTTTTGAGACCCCCATGTTGCTACTCTACAGAGAAAATTAAAAGAGGAGAGAAACTTACAATTGACCCGCTTAACTACTCTTTCTCATATTTGGATCCACCTGTGTATGTAGGTCAGGGGTCACTGAGCTTACAAGCCAATTTGAGTTTCAATAATTAGTTCTAAAGGTTTTGGAATCAATAATATGACAACAGTGCCCAAATTTATGCACCTGCCTAATGTTATTTAAACAGTTATTGCGCACTTTCTGTAAATCCGATAAACTTAATTTCACTTCTCAAATATCACTGTGTGTGTCTCCTATATGATATATTTAACTGACATGTGTTTATCGTAACAACCAATGCTTTATACAGGAATATCATGACGATTAAAAAGGTTGCCCACATTTTCGCATCCCACAGTAGGAGAAGAAAGTAGAATAACGTTAGAAGTACAACTTCTGGTTTTACCGCTTTACGGCCGCCCTGTTCAGCTTAGTGGCTTTTATTTCTTGAGATTAGCGAGAACAAAAGGTCACCGCAGTGCATATCCTTGTAAGTTTCCGGATCCGTAAGCTTTAGGAGGAATAAGCACTATTTCCCTATAATTGTATTTTTTCACCACTTTTCAGAGTGCTGATTGTCTGTCTACAAGAAAAAGAGGGGAAAAAAATACAAAAGCAAAAAAAACTGAATTTTACAGCAGCAACCAGTGCCTGCAATAAACAAGCGATCCTCTCATTTGAGCTGCACAGAAACAGGAGAGGAAAAGTCACAAGAAATGCTGACATTGGGAGTTGCAAATAATTAATTCCCGTCCAACCAAGGCAGCATTCTTAATAATACATACTTTTCTCTGACTGAATAATTCATTTCAATATTCTTTTTAAAATGTATTTAGTATCATCATCCTTGCAGTCTTATAGCCAGAATATGCATGGCCGTACTCTGCTACAGTTTGGGCAGCGTCCTTCCTGCTGGAAGCAGAATATGATGCAAACAGAAGGGCAGAGAGAATTGTTGTATTCAGGAGATGGATAATTCCAGTGCCTTGCATAAATGATAAACTGCACAGGGGTTACTGGGGACAGGTGCTTCATTTTGGCATCAATGTAGCTTGAACCAGGGCAGCTTGTAGGACACTGTACTTTATGGAATTCTTATAGCCAACTGCTAGTTCCATTAAGAAAGGGATGGAGAGTCATTTTAACACCGAAACGGGCACTGCTGAGCAGTGGCGTACCTACGCAATTTGACATCCTGTGATGATTCTTAAAGAGAATCTGTACTCTAAAATTCTTACAATAAAAAGCATACCATTCTATTCGTTATGCTCTCCTGGGCCCCTCTGTGCTGTTTCTGCCACTCCCTGCTGCAATCCTTGCTTGTAATTGCTGTTTTGATCCAGTGTTTACAAAACAAAAGACAGAGCAAGTGATACGTTGAGAGTAAGCTCAGTGTGTGTGTCATACAGAGCGTGCAGGGGGCCTGGAGAGGGTGTGTATAGCTTCTGCCAATGACAAGCAGTGCAGCACATTCCACACATTCCAGCCTCAGCCGACAGAGGCGAGAAGATTAGATCATATAACAGAGATAACACAGCCACTGTGCAAATAGGAACGTCTGCAGTTAGACAGAGCGCATTAGAACAGGTATAGGAACTTACAGGATAGCAGAAATAACAGACAAACCTTCCCCCCCAGCAACCAATTTTTTTTCATAAAGGGAAGACGGGTTGGGGCACCGAGTGTGTTGCTTAGGGGATTTTGGGGGAAAAGGAGTTGTCAGGATGTGGATGGAGCTAGCCATTATGAAAGTCTGTACTCTATACAGTGCTGCAGAAGATGTCAGTGTTATTAAATACACAATAATATTATGGTACTATGACTATGGTACGAATGGATTGTGAGCGCCTCTGAGAAAGTAAAAAAAGGGGGACATACGAAAGAAGGGGATGCATGGGGGTGGGGGAATACAATGATAGAGGCAGAAGACAGAGAGCCTGGTGGGAGAGGAGAAATGGCAAGAAAGGCTCTCATCAGGACTGCAGACTTCACCAGTGCTCTTTGGCAGGGATATGCTGTTAAAAGACGCCACTGAAATCTGAAAAGAGGAAAGGGTCATGGGGGAAGAAAACAGGGTGGGAGGGGGAGCTGGGAAAAGATATAAGATTACCTGCAATCAAACTAATCTAAATTGCTTGGACCTTGCTTCTCTACTCACTACAGAAGTCGTCTGTCGGCACTATCACTGGTTTCTGGAAAAGCAGACTGCCCTGCATTATTCATTAATTACTCTGTTGAGAATAAATAATCGATCGTCCAGGGCACTCTGGTATTACAGCAGTCAGTGCACTTGGCTACTAATGACAGGGAACTTCTGAAGCACTAAATAAATCCTTCCACCTCTCCCTGCTAATGTCCCAGCTGCCTTACAGCAATAATTCTCTCCACTCACCCCACTGCTCTGCACATTCACTCACTGCAGGCTCTGTGTAGAGAGCAGGAAACACATTGCCCATGGGACAGGAACAGGGAGGGTTGCTACATCTAGTGCAGGAAGTAGTACAGTCGCCTGCACTGCCTGCTGCTATTCTCCTGAATGTTGCCCAAACTATGAAAAAAGGCCCCAGGTGGAAGAACACAGTGGCTGAGCACCACAGTGGCACCCCTAGCCATGGCTACACCTGGTGCTGTGAGCACCTGCAGCCTTGTGGTAGATACGCCACTGCTGCTGTGTCATTTTTTTTACCTAACCTGTTCTAAAGATCCAGGCTGTACATAAACAGTATAATGTTTAAAAAAAGTGGATACATACCCCTCAAAACTATTATTGGGAGATTTTGTTATGTTGGTTCAGTGAGTTTGAGCCAGTGAGATGTACTGTATATGGTCTTGTAATAATGTGTGTATCCTTTACAGACTTATTTTGAGAAACAATATTATTTCTATGTAAACTATTGATTTCTTATTGGTGCCCACAAAACTAGTTTATGCCCTTCCTGTTCACTAGATTGGGGTAGGGAGACAAATGTTGCCTTGCCTGGGGGCGTCAAAGTTGCCAGAAACAGCCCTGGCTGGAACACCATATTCATTTAAAGTGGACCCAAATTAAAAATACAAGATTTCAGAAATAAAATCTATTTTCTAAATTATAATAATTAGCAGCCTTTTTTCAGCTGCATTATGACAAATATAAAATATTTTACATTTATTGGAGGAACCCCTCCCTTCCTTTCAAATTGCCGGGACAAAATCCGTCAAACTGGTAGAGTAGATGATGTCCGGCAATGGAGGAATTGCTAATGGCTGCTCCCAGTATAACCCTAGTTGTGAAAAGAGAAGGGTGAAAAGCATGCATCTGAAATGCTCATAGGCTTGAAGGAGTGTTTATTTATCTTTGTATGTGTCAGAGTGGTGCAACTAATTATTTTTAAGTAAAAAAAAAATGTTTGGTTTGGGTCCGCTTTAAGAGAGGAAGCAGTCTTTGTTCTCTATAGAATAAATGCAACAGATACAAGTCATGTATTCAAAGTGAAAAGGTGGAGACTCTCAAGGTTGTATTGTTAGAGCAGGTAGAGCCATCTTTCACCTTTACCCTGTGCCTAAATTTACCCATGCCACTTTTGAATGCGTGCCTCAGGTCCTTGCCTACAGAACTGGCCAAGTCTCATGTTCTTAAAAACTATTGAGCAATCAAAAACATTGTCTATCCTTAATCGCTACTAACTGGAGATCAGCAGACCAAATCAATATAACCCAACTGCTGTCTCTGGTCAGTAGAAATCTTTCCGTGGAACATAAAATCAGGAGTAGGACTTCAAGTGACCAAAGTGCTTACCTATTGCCAAATTCCTGGATGAGCTACTCTGGCTAGTAATCTATCTCTACAATTACAATCAAGAAGTGCCTGACTCAACCAACCACCTTAATTATCACTACCCACACCTCACGTTTAGGAGGGAGCAACCCTAAATCACAATGAGAAATCAAGGATACAAAAAATAAATAGGTCAGTTGCTCATAGGTTTTGTGAAAAAAGTAGAAAAATTGGCTTTGTTAAAATCGTTGTGCCATACACAGACCTAACCAAAAAAAACAATTAAAATAGCCACATAGGAACTTCTAACACATTCACACTGTCCATACATGCCACCCCATTCATATCTCCCTAGTGGTACCGGTACCAAATGTACTGTGGTCTTCAGAGAGGGGGAGAGAGGGTATTATGCTACATATGGGCAGTATGGTATGCGTTCATCCCGTGTGGTCTGCCACTTGTGTGTGGAGTGTGTGTCTGGAGCGATCTCACCACTTTAGCTCTACTTCAGCTAGTAATCTATCTCTACCCTGGTATACTGAAAAATTCAATTGGCCCCTAGGAGCTGAGTTTTCGTCTCCAAGGGCTTCTCAGGATTGTTTCTTGTAAATTTCTTTATTCGTTCTTTATGTTGTTGTTGTTTAATCTATCAATTTCACTCCAGAGCAAGATTTACAATATATCCTTATTGAGGGCTGTCCCAGACCACTGCTTCGATACTTTCAGTTCTGTCTTTTCAATTAGTTGTTGCCTGCATAAGGTTTAGCTAAAACAACTGATTAAAGACTTTATACATAGGAGTGAACTCTGTATTTGTCCTTCAATTCCTTGAAGATAAGACATAATGGCATGCGTTTTACAACTTTTTCTTTGCTTATGCAATATAAAAGCAGTATGTTGTATTGTCAAAAACATTGTCTAGAGCTGAAAAAAAAAGGATTTTGACAACATTGGAAGTGCACCTCTCCACTGGCGTAACTACCGGGGATGCGACCCCATCAGCCACAGGCGGGCCCTCTAGGGCCCGCCAGCTGTGTGCGGGGGAGCGCTGCCGCCTGCCCGATTCTGGGACCCCCCAGCCAGGTGTTGAACTGGCTGTGGCCAGTTCATTCCCCGCAGCCCGCAGTCTCCCAGGAGGCAGAACAGGGCTATGGGAAGATGGCTGCCGAAGCCCTGCACTGGAGGCTATTTGTGTCTCTAGTACAGGGCTTCGGGCACCATCTTGCCATAGCCCTGCTCTCTGCCTGTCAGCGCGGGAGATGTGCTGCAGGAGGATCGTCGGGAGAGCTGCGCACCAGAGGCTGGGAGAGGAGACTTCTGCCAGGTGAGTTTTTTTTTTTTTTTTTTTTTACAGGTGCATTTTATCTAATAACTGCTGCCCACTGTATGATTTTCTGGTGACTGCTGCCCACTGTACGATTTTCTGGTGAATGCTGCCCACTGTATGATTTTCTGGTGACTGCTGCCCACTGTACGATTTTCTGGTGAACTATGCCCACTGTACGATTTTCTGGGGACTGCTGCCCACTGTACCATTTTCTGGTGACTGCTGCTCACCGTACGATTTTCTGGTGAACGCTGCCCACATTGCGATTTTCTGGTGACTGCTGCCCACATTGCGATTTTTCTGGTGACTGCTGCTCACATTGCGATTTTTCTGGTGACTGCTGCCCACATTGCAATTTTCTGGTGACTGCTGCACACTTTACGATTATTTTCTGGTGACTGCTGCCCACTTTATGATTATTTTCTGGTCACTGCTGCCCACATTGCGATTTTCTGGTAACTGCTGCCCACATTGTGATTTTCTGGTAACTGCTGCCCACACTGCGATCTTCTGGTAACTGCTGCCCACATTGCGATTTTCTGGTGAATGCTGCCCACATTGTGATTTTCTGGTGACTGCTGCCCACATTGCGATTTTCTGGTAACTGCTGCCCACTTTACGATTAATTTCTGGTGAAGTGCTGCCCATTTTACGATTAATTTCTGGTACATTACGATTATTTTATGGTAAAACGCTGCCCCATTACAAATAGTTTATAGTGAACCGCTGCCCCATTACGATTATTTGGCACCTATGGGGGGGCCCTATCCAAATTTTCGCAGAGCGGCCCAGTGATTTCTAGTTACGCCCCTGCACCTCTCCTTCAGCTTAGAGAGATAAAAACAATGTGGCATTGTTGTGTTACTAGAGCACACTTGGTTGAGCAGTATCGGGGGACAGTTCAACACCTGCTAGGTATATGTTTCCTGACGCAAAGTTGTAAATTTAATGTAGCACTTTTATCACTCATACAATTTAAATTGCTGTATGTTTTAACAATTAGCAGCTATTTTGGCATGCACATTTTTCACTGAAAATGCGTTTTTTTCACCAAATTCTGTTTAAGGGCTTTGCCACATCTTGTGCCTCTCTAGCATGTAATAGCATTGAAATCTGAAATAAATCACCCAGCGGCTTGACCAGAAATGAAATGGCCCTTAAAAATGTGAAAATACCTCTTGAGAGGCCAATGTAATTATATAAATAACTGTGAACAAGGCAAAATACCTGCAAAGTGGAGAAGCTACTTCTGAAAGAATCCCACTGAAGGTCTGGGAAATCCAGTATTGAATTTTTTAACAGCAAATGGAACCATTTAGTTCTCCGACCAAATTACATGTCAGAATCCGGATGTTTAAAAAAGGAACGCAGGACAGAGAACACCGGCTAAAAAGGACCGGCTGTTCAGAGCCAAGAAGAAAGAGAAAGAGTAAATAGAAATGCATACGAGATCACGGGTCACCCAGGAAACCTTTCTCTTGAGACAAAAGGAAATGTGAACCTCTGCTCTTTAAATTGGCTGAATCTTCTCTCTACAACAAGCTCTCTGATTGCCTCTGGTATTCTGTAGCTGAATCCTCTGTAGCTGAAAATATTAATTAAAAGGTATAACTGAATTTTCAAAAATTCCCACAAAACCTTAAAGTAAACCTGAGACCGAAAAAAAAAAAAATTGGGTGTATAAGACGACCCCCAACTTTTCCAGTTAAAATATAGAGTGTGTGATATACTTGCCTTATAAGACTACCCCTCTTCCAACGCACACCAAATACAAATTACAAAATACAAAAACATCATAAACTGGTGCTATGTTTGAACAGATACTGGTGCTTTCCTGCATGTGGTACCCAGTATATAACAGTATACAGGGGATTGACTGGTTGGATTGGTCAACTCTCCCTAAGTGGATTGGTCAGCTCTCCTTGTCTCCCTGTTTATCAGAGTGGTATGGAAGAATAGATTGTACTGTAAAAACACACCTCCTCCACCCGTCTGGCCCACCCTTGTATCCTAGTTACCTCCTTCTCTGCCTCTCGGGTCTTTCACATGTGCACCTGCGCCGCTTCACTACAGTCCTCAGCAAAATCTGAGAAGTTGTCACAGGATTGGGCGTATCACCCCGCATCAATGACACCCAGCGTATAAGATGACCCCTGATTTTTCAGAAGATTTTCAAAGGTTATAAAGTAGTCTTATACGCCAGAATGTACAGTGTGTGTGTGTGTGTGTGTGAATTTTTTTTTATATAAATCATCTCAGGCTTAGTTTAACGCTTATCTTAAAGAGAACCCGAGGTGTGTTTAAAGAATGTTATCTGCATACAGAGGCTGGATCTGCCTATACAGCCCAGCCTCTGTTGCTATCCCAAACCCCACTAAGGTCCCCCTGCACTCTGCAATCCCTCATAAATCACAGCCATGCTGTGAGGCTGTGTTTACATCTGTAGTGTCAGTCTCAGCTGCTCCCCCCGCCTCCTGCATAGCTCCGGTCCCTGCCCCCGTCCTTTCCCTCCAATCAGCAGGGAGGGAAAGGATGCAGGCAGGACCGGAGTTCTGCAGGAGTCGGGAAGAGCAGCAGACTGACACTATAGAGATAAACACAGCCAGCTCTGACAAGCTGTTTGTCAGCAGCGTGGCTGTGATTTATGAGGGATTGCAGAATGCAGGGGGACCTTAGGGCGGTTTGGGATAGCAACAGAGGCTGGGCTGTATAGGCAGATCCAGCCTCTGTATGCAGATAATATTCTTCAAACCCACCTCGGGTTCTCTTTAAAGAGACTCCGTAACAAAAATTGCATCCTGTTTTTTATCATCCTACAAGTTCCAAAAGCTATTCTAATGTGTTCTGGCTTACTGCAGCACGTTCTACTATCACCATCTCTGTAATACATCAACTTATCTCTCTCTTGTCAGACTTGTCAGCCTGTGTCTGGAAGGCTGCCAAGTTCTTCAGTGTTGTGGTTCTGTGATGCATTTCCCCCTCCAGGCCCCTCTCTGCACACTGCCTGTGCATTATTTAGATTAGGGCAGCTTCTCTCTTCTCTCTTATCTTTTACAAGCTGGATAAATCCTCCTCTGAGCTGGCTGGGCTTTCACATACTGAGGAATTACATACAGGCAGAGCTGTCTGCACTCTGCTGGAAGAAACAGCCTGACACTTCAGTGGAAGATAGCTGCAGGGGGAAAGAAACACACAAATGATCTCTTGAGATTCAAAAGGAAGGGTGTATACAGCCTGCTTGTGTATGAATGTATTTTCTATGTGTGGACATACTGTACATCAACCTACTTCCTGTTTTGGTGGCCATTTTGTTTGTTTATAAACAAACTTTTTAAAACTGTTTTTAACCACTTTTAATGCGGCGAGGAGCGGCGAAATTGTGACAGAGGGTAATAGGAGATGTCCCCTAACGCACTGGTATGTTTACTTTTGTGCGATTTTAACAATACAGATTCTCTTTAAGGCAGAGATATAAATATTCCATCTAAGGCCTAATTCACACTGCAAGAGTTTTTTTTCTAAGGGCTTGTGGTTTTAAAAGCTCTTGATAATGTAATGCTAGGTGTGTGTTTATCACTGGAGGTCACTTGAGTGATGGGATTTTATAAAAATCCCCCATAGGACTTCATTAGCAAGAGCTTTTCAAACCACTGGCGCTCATAAAGCTCTTGCAATGTAAACCAGCCCTAATAGTTTGGATGGATGAAAGGATGGGTTATTTTTTATTGATTTATGAAGCGCCAAAATATTCTGTGGCACTGTACAGAGTAATTTACCACAATTTACTATTTAGATAAAAAAAAATAAGAAAAGAATGTCTAAAAGGAAGATAGAAGAAAGAAGATTTAAAAAAGCCAGAGGTAAAAATGAAATTGCCAGAAAACAGTATACACATATGCAAAAGAAGAACGTTTGTGGTGAAAGAAGAATACAGCTGTGAAGACAGAAAACTGCATATAATAAACATTGATTAACATAAGGTGTTTTAATTTAAATAAAAATAAATATTTTAAATTAAATATAAGTGTGTATGTGTGTGTTTTTAACTTAAAGAGAATCTGTATTGTTAAAATGGCACAAAAGGAAACATACCAGTGCTTTAGGGGACATCTCCTATTACCCTCTGTCACAATTTTGCCGCTCCCCGCCGCTCCCCGCCGCATTAAAAGTGGTTAAAAACTGTTTTAAAAAGTTTGTTTATAAAAAAACAAAATGGCCACAAAACAGGAAGTAGGTTGATGTACAGTATGTCCACACATAGAAAATACATCCATACACAAGCAGGCTGTATACAGCCTTCCTTTTGAATCTCAAGAGATCATTTGTGCGTTTCTTTCCCCCTGCAGTTCTCATGCACTGAAGTGACAGGCTGATTGTTTCTTCCTGCAAACAGCTCTGCTTGTGTCTGTAATTCCTCAGTATGTGAAAGCCCAGCCAGCTCAGAGGACAATTTATCCAGCTTGTAAAAGATAAGAGAGCAGAAAGAAGCTTCCCTAATCTAAATAACACACAGGCAGTGTGCATAGAGGGGCCTGGAAGGGGGCGTGCATAGCAGAACCACAACATTGAAGAACTTGGCAGCCTTCCAGACACAGGGCGACAAGTCCGACAGGGGAAAGATAAGCTGATTTATTACAGAGATGGTGATAGTAGAAAGTGCTGCAGTAAGCCAGAGCACATTCGAATAGGTTTTGGAACTTGTAGGATGGTAGAAAACAGGATGCAATTTTTGTTACAGAGTCTCTTTAACTACTCTACGACCGGCTAACGCCAATTGGCGTCAAGTCCTGGGTCTGCACGGAGCCCCGCCCCCTCTTCAGTCTCCGAGCGGCTATTGCAGCTCGGGAGACTGTTAGATGGCGTAATCGCTGTCTATTTACTCAGTGCAGCGCTGCGATCAGCAGCAGCACTGTACTGGGTACAGCCGTGTGACACGGCTGTCCCCCTGGGGTACAAGAGAGCGATCGGCTCTCATAGGCATAAGCCTATGACAGCCGATCGCGTGATTGGCTGGCTGGGGGGAGGGAGGGGATTGGAAAGAAACAAAGGAAGGAAAAAATAGTAAAAATCTTTAAAAAAGTGAACATAAGTATTGATTTAAAAAAAATAAACACAGGGGGGTGATCAGACCCCACCAACAGAGAGCTCTGTTGGTGGGGAGAAAAAGGGGGGGGGGATCACTCGTGTGCTGTGTTGCTCGGCCCTGCAGCTGTGCCTTAAAGCTGCCGTGGCCAATTATCAAACAAACAGCCTGGTCTTTAGGGGGGTTTACCACTGTGGACCTCAAGTGGTTAAAGTGTACCAGAGACGATATCAAATACAAATTTTATACATACCTGGGGCTTCCTCCAGCCCCATGCCCACAGATCGCTCCCACGCCGTCATCCTCCGCCTTCTGTATCAATGGTACCATGTACCATGGTGGCCAGTCGCGGCAGGTCTGTGCAAAAGAAGTGGGCTCTCATTGAACTCTATGATTTGGAAGGGTGTGTGGGAGGGTAATGTTTCTGCCCCCCCTTTGCACTGCACTCCAAGAACCATGCTAGTTGGTATTGTTCAGGAGGCGGAGCCCCCACACTCATTATCTTTGCTGTTCTGGCAATACTAGTGCACATGAGGTATATAGGACAAAGGGCCCATTTCCACTGGGGTGCCACGTCCAATTGGCAAAAGGATATGGCACCCTAATTAAAACTGGCCTTCAATCCTTTATAACTCATGCGCACTAGTGCTTCTACAAAAGTACAGCTGAATGGCTAAAGCCATGCCATGCACAGCGATGGGGATTGGGATGGGTGCCCTGGCAAACTGCAGCATGCCATCCGGACCGCACCCGTATGCAATTCGGATAGCATGAGTTTTAATTAAATTGGCAGCATAATAGTTTACTAGTATCAGACATGCTTTTTAACACATACAGTTGAATCAGGTCCCTGGTTTTCTTTACGCATTGTTTTCTTCAGGCCCTGATATGTCCGTTATGTAAAACAGTAAAATGTATGCTATTTTAATATGCGTTTGGTCATTGTGGCTTATACTTGTGGGAGATTCATATAATGTATAAGGCACTAGGCTGCATTGTTGATGTTACATGGCTATCAATCCTCTCTTTAAAATCCTACTTGGTCAGTAATTTTTTTTTAGTTCACATTTGATTTCTCTGTAACAGAAAATAAGGATTCCATTTATATATAAATCAATATAAGAAAGGGAATGGACTCCTGCCTAAGAGCATGTATAAGAATGCATTGCCAAAGACCCACGTCAAGAAATACGTGATTAGGGATTCAGGACCACAACACATATCGAGAAATGACCTGGGATCACGACTTCTGACACCTGTATCATTGAGCAAGGCTTGTGCCGGAGAGCTCAGTGTTAGAAGGTTTCCAGATTAAATATTCCCAGCAAGGGAAGGAACATGTCTTTCCAATTTCCCCATGTCCAGACCCACCAGCAGAATCCTATGATTATATAGCTCTGGTCTGTGCTGTGTCGATGACCCCGCAATACATAGAGAATGAGAAGACGGGAGAATAAATGATGATGGATTTACAGGGAAATGCACATGATCCCGCTGTCATATATACGGTATATAAAACCATATGTCCAAAACAAATTCCATACTTGTATTTTCATGATTTAGGTTTACATAAATTCCTTCACTTTTTACTGTAACTAGGAATTATATGTAGGGATTTTACACAACTTAAATACTTAAATTCCTCCACTTAAAGTGTAACCGTCGGGCATAAAATCAAAAATCAATTATTTCTATCTGGAAAACAAGTAATAGTGATGCTAACCAGGCAATCTAAAAGTTAAAATCACTATTACGTTTCTTGTTGATAAATTATCATTCCCCAGTTTACCTGACTCTTATTTGGTACATAAAAAGGAAATTGCAGGGCATGCTGGGTTGTCCTTTTTTGCTTCTCTACTTCCCCTCAGAATTAACTAATGCAACCTGATTGGCTGAAGCCTCTTTCCCTCCTGTTTTCCCCTCCCACACCTCTGTACCTCTCTGATTGGCCAAGATTTCTCATGCTGAGACAATGCACTTTCTATAGGGAAGGGTGGGCAAATCAGGCAAAGGAGAGTAAGGGAGGAAATGACATCAGTATTGGCTTAAAAATAGCGTCACAAGAGGATTTTCTCTTTTTTACTGTCAAAAAATTACTAAAATCAAAATGTGGACAGTGCAATACATATGTTATGCAAGTAGAGCAAGTATTTATCTACTTATACAATGCTTTTGTTTGTTTTTCTGAGATAGCATGACTGACAGCTTCTCTTTAAAGCGTACTGACAATTTGGCATACTATTTATATAATGTAAAACAACAAGAGGAGACAACCGAGAGGCCAATATAGTGTGACAGAGGTGCCAAGTGCTCAGATATCCCTTTCAGATACTCCTATATTTGCCTGAGGAAGCGTGTTGCAATTGAAGTTCCTTTTTTTTTCTTAATGATTGTGTAGGTCACTAAACAGTAGGTACATCCACCACTGCCTCCTTTTTGACCAGTTGTTTAATGTATTTTATCCTTCCTGGCACCTCTAGTCTGTTTTAGTCTGCAAGAAGGGTGTCAGGCAGTGATCTTGCATAATTAAGCTGGAAACACAAAGGGGTAGGACCCTGCAAGAGGCGTACAATTTAATTTATGCTTTTAAAGTAGTTTTCTTCTACATTTCTTTTGGAGGAAGTAAATAAATTCCATTCTGAAAGGTCATTAAGACTCCTTCAATGACACAATTTTTAGCAGTCTTTCAATAGCTTTATTTATTAATTTTTATTTTTAGTGTTTTTACAGTGGTGATATCTTCCAGAGTGCTTTTCACAATATATTCCTAACTGTCCCTCAAAGGAACTCAGAATCTAATTGATATCGTACTATCAGTCTAAAGGTGCGTACACACATGTCCAACTTTTTCTAACAACTTGTCGTCTGACTTGTCGTTTGAAAGGCTTGTAGTGCAAACAACAAGTTGTTCAGATGTCAAAGCGGCTGATATACTAAATTTACATGTCGTTTAACCAGCTTGTTAATGGACAATGGACTGGATAGAACAATGGACTAGATTAAATGACTATTAATTGGACAAACGACTTTTAGTCATTTGTACACATGTACGGACCTAACAGTCGTTTGAACAACAGTTGGTCCAACGGATCTGCTGAGCGGATCAGGCAAACCGTCTGTTATCAGTCGATCGACTGCACATACACACATCCAACTAGTCGTTCAAATTGCAAGTTATCCATTTGCCCCTGTTTAACTCTCTAGTAAGGCCACTTCTGGAATATGGAATTCAGTTCTGGGCACCACATTACAAAATAGATATTGCAGTTTTAGAGCAGGTGCAGAGACGAGCAACAAAATTGATACGTGGGATGGAAGGTCTCACTTACCAAGAAAGGTTAGATAAACTGGGTTTATTTAGTCTAGAGAAAAGACGCCTTAGAGGGAATCTAATTAACATGTATAAATACATCAGAGGGCAATATAATAGCTTGGCGGATGAGCTTTTTGTCCCTAGGCCTTCTCAAAGGACTAGAGGACATGATCTGCGCATGGAGGAAAAACGTTTTAGCCATTTATTTAGGAAAGGGTTCTTTACAGTAAGAGTGATTAAGATGTGGAATGCATTGCCACAGGAAGTCGTTATGGCAAACTCTATACCTGCATTTAAAGGGGGCTTAGATGCTTTCCTTGCGTTGAGACATCCATGGCTACTAGGTAATGCCTAATGATGTTGATCCAGGGATTTTATCTGATTGCCATCTGGAGGCAGGAAGGAATTTTTCCCTTTAGGGGCTAATTGGACCATGCCTTGTAAGGTTTTTTTTGCCTTCCTTTGGATCAACAGGGATATGTGAGGGAGCAGGCTGGTGTTGTACTTTATACTGGTTGAACTCGATGGACGTATGTCTTTTTTCAACCACAATAACTATAACTATATAAGTTGGACAACAAGTTGTTAGAAAAAGTTGCCTTAAGGCCAATCTGGAGTAATCAAGTTAACGATTCCATGTATGTTTTTGGAATGTGGGAGAAAAACTTACACAAATACAAGGAGAACATGGGATGCCTCAAGGTGAGAGTGCTGTCCACTACGCCCTATGGAATACTAAACCATATTATAAGCAAGAAAACATCATATAAAGATAAATTACTTAAAGTTAGCCTCCGGACTAAAAATCTACTCAGCAGAACGGTAAAGGCTTGGTGTTTCTTTAACAGTTTCACAGCATTAGAACTTTGTTTTTCTTACCAAAGCATCATTTTTAGCTGCATTTTTAGCTAAGCTCCACCCATCAAAGAAAAAAAGCCCAGGCTTTTTTTCCCTGATGCTGTGCAGAGCATGATGGGATTTCCTATGTTGTTATTCCCGTTGCCTAGCAACTGAGAGAGGTGCCCAGGACACAGGACAGTTGGAACTGTGTCTCATGCTCCCTGTCACCTCCTTTCAACCAAAAAGATGACTGCCATCATGAAATAAAACATTTGCCTGTTCTTTTAAAACAGGGTGGGTAAGAGATTATATTACCTATTTATTTTAATTAACATAACTAATGTAAGTTAATGGCAGTTTGTTTGTTTAGGCTGGAGTTCCTCTTTAACCAGTTGCTGTCTCTATGACATTAAAATACAGAGCAAGGAAACTGTGGAGATGGCATACCTTACCGAAAGTGTGGGTGCACAGCCTGAGGGTCCTAAGCCAAAGCACCAAGTACATCAACACTCAAGTATGGATTCAGGCTTGCACACCAGCTTCAAAGTGCAAACAATTCCGTTTATTGCTTCATCAGCACGTATGTAATGACAATTGTTTCGGGGCCACGGCGGGTCCCCTTCCTCAGAATGTGCAGACAAACAATACACCACAAGATGCTCAGAACATATATACCTTAGGGTGGGTATCCACCCATGACAATCAAAAATATGTAGACCCTCCCCCTTTACTTCTTACATCACAGGTATACTTGCAGGTAAACGAAGTGTCATATAGCGTTACATGATGTAAAACATGTGCAGCAATTCAGTTGTCTATACCGCATATTCCATATGCATCAATCTAGGTCATATTCATACTCCCGTTGTTCGTGGATTATGCACATTACATTGCCCTCACCTTGCCTGGTGCTGTCACTCCATTCTTGGGGAGGCGGAGCCATGCCCCCATTCAAACCTAATAGGTCCCCGATTTGCGCCGCCACGGCTCTTGCAGCCGTTACCGAGCGCTGTGTGTGCTTTCCCCCACTGAAGTCTGAGTAGCTGCATCACTTCCGCTGGGATGGATGTGACAGTGACATCACATCCGCTTCACGCGTATCCATGGTCACCGGTGATGCGACCATTAGGTCGCATCTACGTGTATCCATGTAAACCGCTCACGCTGCATGCCAAAACAAAGCAGGCAGCGTCATGCGGTAGGCAAGCCGTCCGCCGGCCATTCAAGGCTCTTGATTGCAGAGGTGAAGAGGTGCGCAGTGTGGTTGCCAAAGCAACCTAATACACATTGCCTCTCTCAGAAATTGCGTTCAGACAAAGACTATGCATAGGGGGGCAATGCACATTGCCGGACTGGCACCTTGGTAGTGGGCAATATAAAAGCGCACCCACTGACATCTAAACCTGATAGAGCATTGCTCATTCTCCTGTGGAAAAAAATGAAATTGGGGAGGGAAGGGAAGGGAAAAGGGAGGGACATGGAATGGGAAAAATGGAAAAGAGGAAAGGGAAGTGGAAGGGGAAGATAGAGGTAAGCAGGCATGGGAAAAAGATTGTCAAGAAACAGTGACATTATATACCATACCAAACAGTGTTGTGCATAATCCTAAAGAGACCACATATCATTCATAAATCAGTGTGGAGATCGGCATTCCTCAACTCCTTGAGATCTAATCAAGACAAAACGTAGCCTATAACATTGTATTCCACTATTTGTATACAGTTATCTTTCACGAAGAAAGCAATTCAGAGAGTTTTACTGATTTAATCCCTTAGGGGATGTTGAGGAATGCTAATCTTGTCAAAGCTGACAATAATGTCACATGATCTGCATATGCTTGTTCAGGATCTATGGCTGAAAGTATTAGAGGCAGAGGATCAGCAGGGTAGCCAAGCAACTGCTATCACTTAAAGGGGCACTATGGTGAAAAATTGTAAAATTTTAAATATGTGCAAACCTATACAAATAAGAAGTATGTTTTTTTCCAGAGTAAAATGAACCAAAAATTACTTTTCTCCTATGTTGCTGTCACTTACAGTAAGTTGTAGAAATCTGACAGAAGCAACAGGTTTTGGACTAGTCCAACTCTTCATAAGGAATTTTCAGGGATTTATTTATTTTCAAAAGCACTTTGTGAATGGCAGTTGCTCTGTCCAACTGCCAAAAAACTGTGCAGTGAGCAGGGAAGATAGCCAGCATCATTGTTTCAATTTTTTTTAGAGAATATCTTTATAAAGACTAAAAGCCTTGCTGAAAATCCCCCATGAAGAGATGGACTAGTCCAAAACCTGTCACTTCTGTCAGATTTCTACTACCTACTATAAGTGACAGCAACATAGGAGAAAAGTAATTTATGACTCATTTTACTCTGGAAAAAAACATACTTCTTATTTGTATATATTTGCACATATTTTACATTTTACCATTTTTCGCCATAGTGCCCCTTTAAAAGGAAATAATTATGGCAGCCTCCATATGCCTCTCTCCTCAGTTGTCCTTTAATTCAGGAACTACAGGCAAGGCAGACTGGAGTCCAATTATTGAGGGCACTGTCTTCAGCAGAAAGATAAAATAGCCAACCAGAGTCTTCTCTGGAATGCACACGCTAATAATACAAGCTCTGGACTCAAGCATGTACAATCAATGTGATGACCTATCAGCCGAGCTGGCTTGACAATGACTAGAAATGTTGAGTTACTATTCTGGTCAAACCCATTAGGCGAGCAGCATCTATGATGCATCCATGTTGAGTGCATTGTGTAATGATGAATAGCTACATGACATTTCAGCTCTGTCAGGTGACTGAACCACAGAATAATTGGTAGCTGATGCTATTATACATAATGTAGTTACATGCTACATTCTTAACTCTCATCAAGGATTACTTGAGGTCCTTGAAAAAGGTCTACTACCCTTGAACATCTAAAATTACAATATGTTTGACAGTTAAAAGGGTTTTCACTATACACTACCTTAGGATTTCAATATGTTAAAGTGACTCTAAAAAAAGAAAATGTCAATAGTCAGTTGACTGTCATACAAATCCAAATCACCCTCTGTTTGTGTGGGAAAAGCTCTCTCCAACCCATGTGACCTTTAATCACTAAAAAACCTTGGCTGGAAAAGTGCTGCCACCACATGGATCCATCTCCAAATACTGCAGTCTAGTAAAATTAAAGTTTGGAGTTTACTTAAAGGGACACTTAAGTCTGTGGAAAAAAATGAGTTTTACTCACCTGGGGCTTCCAGCAGCCCCCTGCAGCTGTATTGTGCCCACGCAGACTCCATCAGATGCTCCTGGCCCCGCCGGCAGCCACTTCTGGTTTCGGCGACAGGAGCCGGCAGGCAGGGAATGCGAGTGATTCTTCGCGTTCCCAGCCACAATAGCGCCCTCTATGCTGCTATAGCATAGAGTATATATCATATAGCAGCATAGAGGGTGCTATTGTGGCTGGAAACGCGAAGAATCACTCACGTTCCCTGCCTGTCGGATCCTGTCACCAAAACTAGAAGTGGCTGCCAGGAGCATCTGATGGAGTGTGCGAGGGCACAATACAGCTGCAGGGGACTGCTGTAAGCCCCAGGTGAGTAAAACTCATTTTTTTTCTATAGACTTAAGTGTCCCTTTAAGGCAAACCTTTGGCAAAAATAAACTTATGATACGGTATAATGAATTTTATGTGTAGTATAGTAAATAAGTCGTAACATTAGTAGCAAAGAAAAGACTCTCATATTGTTTTCCTATACAGGAAGAGTAAAAAACTTCAGTTGTTATCTATGCAAATGAGCTTCTCTGAGCTATTCACCCAATTTGAGTCAAATACAATCCTGTTTTCTGAAGCACTTAAAGAGGAACTTCAGCCTAAACAAACATACTAAGGAAATGAGCAGCGCTACTTAAAAACAGACTAGTGCCTACCTGCAAGAGAGTGCAAGCCCCACTTGTGGGATATAATACACACCGAGCATACACATGACCTGTCTACCACTGGAGGAGGATGTTAGTTTCCTGTAACAGCTTGCATGCAACCTATTAAGTACTCGTCCCTCCCACTGCGAAGAAGTCAATCCTCCATGGGAGGGGCCTAACACTAACTAAATCCTAACCTATGTATATGCATAGCCTGGGTGCGCTACCAATTAAAATTGAAAAATTGAAAATTGTGCAAAAGGTGGATCAGCGCAACATGGTGTATATGCAGAGCTTCTGTTTGGGTTCAAGGTGCGTTTGTAGTTCCTGGGGGGGCTCAGCGCATCTCTGATTGGAGGCCATTCGGAGGCGGCCTGGTGTTGCGCTGATCCACCTTTTGCGCAATTTTCGATTAAACGAACATACTGTCATTAAGTTACATTAATTATGTTAATTAAAATAGATAGGCAACATACTCTCTTCTACACTTTGTTTTAAAAGAACAGGCAAATGTGTGTGATTTCATGAGGGCAACCATCTTTTTGGTTGAAAGGAGGTGACAGGCAGCATGAGACACAGTTACAACTGTCCTGTGTCCTGATCACCCCTCCCAGCTGCCCACGCTAGGCTTCAAAACTCAAATTCAAAATGTAAAAAGACAAATTTGCGATGGGCGGAGCTTAGCTTTTGTGCAGCTAAAAATTAGGCTTGGGTAAGAAAAACAAAGTTCTGATGCTGTGAAACTGTTAAAGAAACACCCTTTTCAGTGCTGGTGAGTAGATTTTTAGTCTAAAGGTCCACTTCAAACAGCCAAGAAACAGTGAGAGACAGCTTGAAATAAGGTTTTACTGCAGGAAAGCTCAAAGGTCATTATCTCTGCTTTGTTTCATAGTTTAAAACACAGAGTGTGCTTTTAAAACTTCAACTGTGACAGAATGATGCAATGTTGTTTAAAAAAACAACAAAAAAACCCTATATAACTTAAAATAAAATTAAGAAACTCTTTTCTTTGCCACTATTGTTCTATTCCTTATCCGTACTACACATACAGTTCTTTATACAGCATCATAAGATTGTCCAGAAGCTTGCCACACTATCCTCCGGACCTCCGACGCTACCCGGACCCACTGGAACATTGGGGCCATTCCCCTCCTCTGGCATGAGTGCTGCACCCACATGAGCACGGTAATACCTGCACAGTATTACAGAGTCACTTAACATGAGCAGCTACAGCTTATTGCATAGGCTTATTACTCTCGCAGACCCAGTACAGATATCGGAAGAGGAGGGCTGGCTCCTACCAATGCCGGGTGACAGCACTTAACAACTGGGGTACAAAGGACTGTGTGGGCTAGCGCTGTAATAACAGGAGCTTTGGGTGCAGCCGGCGCCACCATAGACCGTAATTGGAATTGCGATAATAACGGCGCTCAGTGAGTAACTTCGGCGCTGTCAAAAGACGGAGCTGAAGTTACTTTTAAAACACTGTAATTTGGCCTCCAGCAATAGCTGGAAGCCGAATTACATCTATCCCCATCATCCACATGGACCTGGAGGGGGAATAGTAATTAACGCCGCCGTACAGCAGCATCATAAGCCATATACCAGCTTTTACCGATTTTATATGTATGCCTGTGTGGGAAGCCTCTATAGGATTCCGAGGCTTCCCTCTTAGGTAAGTATGCATTTTTGTACTCGAGGTTTGCCTCAGGTACACTTTAATGTTACCCTTTGTTACATTTATCGGGGGTTCCAGTGCTGGATTGGGGCTGCAGTAGAGGGCGAGGGAAGCCTCATTAGGATCCAGAGGTTCCCCCTTTCCAAGGTAAGTACCCCCCAGGGGCTCTTTTTCCATTACAGGGGCACATTAAATTGAAACAAGTGTTATCCTTCATATCCCTCTCACCTCAGGTTCCCTTTAAGCTCACTTAAAAATGGAAAACCAGTGAAAATAAAGTAATAAAGTGCTTAATTTTTACAATAATTATGTAGAAATGATTTAGTCAGTGTTTGCCCATTGTAAAATCTTTACTCTCCCTGATTTACTTTCTGACATTTACCACATGGTGTTGTTTTTACTGCTGGCAGGTGCTGTCACTGGAAGGAGATGCTGCTTGCATTTTTGGCAGCTGGAAAAAGCGGTTATTTCCCACAATGCAACAATACTTCCACAGTGTGATGTCAGTACCTCAGTGCTGTGAGGTGCTGACATCACACTGTGGGAGGGGTTTCACCACAAAATCAGTCATACAGAGCCCCCCGATGATCCATTTGAGAAAAGGAATACATTTTTTTACGGGAAAGGGGGTATCAGCTACTGATTGGGATGAAGTTCAATTCTTGGTTACGGTTTCTCTTTAACCGAGAGTTGCTCAAAGCTACACTTTCCCAGGCATATCAGTTGCAGACAAATACAAAAAAATAGACGCAGCTATTTTGTTCGTGAACAGTCCAAGTTGTTTCTGATATTGTTCATCTGCAAAGCAGTTTACTAGCTATTTATGTAAAGAGGCAAGAAGTGCCTCTAAGCACTTTTGTTATTACGCTCGGAATTGCATCACTGGAATGTTGTGCGAATTCTCAAATTAAAAGCATGATAAATATGCCCCTAAAACTGGAAGTGGAAGCTTCAGGAAGAAATGCCTGTCCCATTTTTTACATTAAGCCTTTTGTTTATATCTTTTTTTCAGTTCTCTGAAATTTATTACAGCAGTATGTAGCGAATCGCCCTTCTTTTAAATCATAGCAACCCTTTCCGTAGTGGAGTTTGCCAAGTTGCAGAGAGCTAATGATATGCAACAGAAGGGAGGTGGGTTCTGCTGTGAGTATTTGTGTGACAGATCGTGCCTTTGTCAGCACAGGGATAAGGGAGGGACGCCACTGAGTCATTGAAGAAGAAATGTGTGCGAGTAAAGTGCTTGGCTCCCCATCTCCTGCCAACGCCGTCTGTGACTTCCTGAGCTAACAGCTCCCGAGGGAGATGCAGGATGTGGTCCCAGACAACAAAATTGTGGGTTTTCCAATTTAAGGATTGTGCTGAGGAGAAATTCAAAGTGAACAGCTAAATACACTTAGGGCACACAGGAGATGTTACCAGTCTTACCTCCCAAAATGTTTGTTGTTCTGTCCTGCCTGTCTTGTGTCTTAGGTGATACTAGACAGAGAGAGCAACCAGGAACATGACCAGACTGTTATGGCCCATACTCACGGGCTACAATTGTCGCTAGTCGCTAGCACACGGGAGCGTGTGCTCGACAGACCGGCGACAGCTCGTCGCCGGGTCCCTCCACATACACACTGCGGAAGAGGGATTAGTGGTGCGACGGAAGCTGTCGCCGACGTTCCTCCCCCTCACCGGAAGCTCTGTGTGATGCCTATAGGTTGCTGTTGCTAGGTTGCTGTCGCTAGTCCGCATACACACGTGGACTAGCGACAGTTGTGGCGAAGTTGCAGCGGCAACTGTCTCCAGGCGATTAACCGTGCCAATCGCATGGCAACAGCAGTGACGAGCGACGGTTCGGGGTGCGCGCGCCATACTCACGGGCGACCTGTCGCCGCAACACGCGCGTGCCACGGGGTTGTGACGACAATTGTAGCCCGTGAGTATGGACCATTATTCTTGCAAATACAGAGAGAAAAGACTGGATTTGGCATTAGGCACAGTAGGCGGCACAGTGACATATTTATTATTATTATTATTATCGATTTATAAAGTGCCAACATTTTACGTGGTGCTGTTTAAAGTAAGAAACATACGGGGTACAAAATACTACAGACCAATGGCATACACCAACATATACGTGATACAGAATTGTTGCAAAATACAGAATCCATACAAAATACAGAATTGGTAAATACAGTGACAAAATGAATATAAAAAAATGTGTAACAAATTCCAAGACACAAAAGGCTGAGAGAGCCCTGCCCTTGCGAGCTTACAATCTAAAGGAATGGGGGGCGGATTATAATGACTGAGTCATTATAACCCGGCACACAGAGCTTGCCTGGACTCCAGACCTACCACGGACCCTTGTTGATGTCCCCCGTTGGCTACGGTCGATGTCCGAGGAGCATTGAGCATGTGAGATATGCTTGCAAATTTATGCGATCTTGTTCGTGCTTTTCTTTTGCAATTTGGAAACTTTCTTAAAGGTATTGCACCATAGAGGCGCTCTCTTCTCTCTCCTTTTTCTGATACAGACACTTGTCAAATCCAACCGCGGAGAGAGCTGCACTGGATGCTACCTTTCCTTCTTTCATTGTCTGACACTGGCATTGGAGAACTGATTTACTTTGGACATAATATCCTTTAGTCCTGGTTGTAACACGCAGCGCGCAAATATTTGTCTAATGGTTATGCTATAGTCTGACCCGGTTTCGACCCGGACAGAAACGGTCACTTGCATACCTGATGTTTAACTTCTTCAGACAGAGAAAAAAAAAAAAAGGAACACAGCCTAGTTTTTTGTGTGCTTAACACTGTACATACACATGTCTATCTCATCATGTCACATGTCACATTGGTTGTCCTTTAAAGTGGAGCTGTCAGCCATACTATCTAAGAAAAAAAACACATATATAAGTAGATAAATACTTACTCTTCTTACATAACATATGCATTACACTGTCCACATTTTGATTTTAGTAATTGTTCTATAGTTAAAAAAAGAGAACCTCCTTCTTAAGATTTTCCATTTGGTCTGTGTCTATCTTGAAGCCAATCCTGACATAATTTCCTCCCTTACTCTGTCTGTGTAGTATTGCCTGTCCCCCTCCCAGTCTTCAGACACTCCCACCCAGGTCTGCATAGAAAGTGCATTGAGATATATTGGCCAATCAGAGAGGAACAGAGGTGTGGAAGAGGAAAACAGGAGGGGAAGAGGCTTTAGCCAATCAGGCTGAATTAGTGAAGTATGAGGGGAAAGTAAAGAATAAAAAAGAAAACCCAGCCTGTGCTGCAACTTCCTTTGTGTGGCAGATGTACCAAATAAGTGCCAGGGAAACTGGGGAATGGTGTTTTATGGAGAAGAAAAATAAGAGTGATTTTTAACTGTTGGATTGCCTGGTTAGATAAAAATTACAAATTGATTTTTGGTTTATGCCCGATAGTTACTCTTTAAGCATACTTGGATGGTCTATGGAGTGAGACTCAGGGATGAGTCATGCATTGTGCCCACTCCTTCCTCCTTCACTAAATCATTTCATTGGCTAGCTGTCACCATCTCCTCTAGCCATGTGATGTTACTGACAGGAAGTGGTCACCACTCTATTGACAGTCGGCCAATGGAGGAGAAGGGGAATGGGCACAATGTAGGGCTCTGACAGGGAGCAACGCTGGCCCATACTCATAATATTTGTACATGCATTAAACATATTAAGTACATTTTGAAACAGGTTTGCTTTCAGTTGATATGTGAAATTTTTCTCAATTCATTATTGTGATTATGACACAAATTCTAAATTACATTCAGTATACTAATCTATTTTTTTATATTTATTTTGCAGGTAAGATGTTTGATGTTTTCCTGTGTCCACGTAATAGTAAGAGAACTACATCTACTATGCTGTTTCCTTGTATTATCTGTCCACATCCTCATTCTCTGACTGAAGTATAGACTGAAGAATATTGATGAATTCACCAATATGTATTATGACTCACATGCAAATTAAATGCAAAATGTATACAGCTTGGCACTGGGCCAGGCAAAGGCACTTCCGGATTATTTTCTGTGCACAGTTTTGCATTCAGTCTGCATGGAAGCCAGAATTATTAGCATCTTTTTTACCATCTCTAAAGATCACTAATAGGAGCCCCCAGGGCAGGTCTTACACTTTTTGCTTTCTGAAGCAACCTCCCCTACTGCACCCTCCTTAGTAAGAAATGTAGCCAGATTCCCCCTCCTCCTCCCCAATCCCAGTATACAATGTGCCCCGGGTCTAAGGCGATCCAACTCTTTCTTGCCACCATTTGAATAGTAGAGTGCACAGCACTATTCCACTGCCAAGTCCTGCACTGCAGCCTATCACCGTGCAGAGGCATCCCTCTATAGGCCCCTGATGCATGTCATGTGACATCAGGAGAAGCTGCTGTACAGGAATTAGCTGCAGTGCAGGAGAGGAAAAGACCCATCGCTGGACTAGGTATTTATGCACTTCTACTCCCTCTGCCATTAAGGTCAGGCCGGTTGTTGGTGCTGCCCCCTAGAGTTTGCTGCCTGACTCACATGATTCAGTTGGCTTCATATTGGGGACCAATCCTGAGAGCCTATCCTGCACCTTTCCCATTTACTTCCACAAAGCAGAACTTTTCTAGTAGCCTGTTCATTACTCTTTCCATTTCCTGTCCAGTTTGCCACCTCAGCAGAGTTCAAAAGTGTTCCAGCATGGGTATACCCTTACTTGTCCCTCCATGCCACCCCCTCCCGCCCCCTTGCATAGCAACACAGCGTGTTGTCAGCTACACAGCTGAAATGCATGTGTGCAACCTGGCCCAGCAATGTTGCTTAAAGGGATACTGTAGGGGGGTCGGGGGAAAATGAGCTGAACTTACCCGGGGCTTCTAATGGTCCCTCGCAGACATCCTGTGCCCGCGCAGCCCCTCCCCAATGCTCCAGACCCGCCTCCGGTTCACTTCTGGAATTTCTGACTTTAAAGTCAGAAAACCACTGCGCCTGCGTTGCCGTGTCCTCGCTCCCGCTGATGTCACCAGGAGTGTACTGCGCAGACACAGACCATACTGGGCCTGTGCTGTGCGCTCTTGATGACATCAGCGGGATCGAGGACACGGCAACGCAGGTGCAGTGGTTTTCTGACTTTAAAGTCAGAAATTCCAGAAGTGAACCGGAGGTGGGGCCGGAGCATCGGTGAGCGGCTGCGCGGGCACAGGATGTCTGCGGGTGACCATTAGAAGCCCCGGGTAAGTTCAGCTCATTTTCCCCCGACCCCCCTACAGTATCCCTTTAAGGGAATCAGGCCTTGATCCCCGATGGTCGACATTCGTCAACAGTGTGTATGCACCTTTAGTAAGAAATGCAACCTGATTCTGCCCTCTGACCCCATCCCAGTATACACTGTGCTCCCTTGCCACTATTTGCATAACAGAGCACAAATACCTAGTCCACTGCCAGGTCCTGCACTGCACCCTATTACCATGCAGAAGCATCCCTCTGTGTGCTCCTGATACAAGAGGAGGAGACCCGGATCTGGCCTAGGTATTTAAAGCAGAACTTTTCTAGTAGCCCGTTCATTACCCCTTCCACTTCCTGTTCAGTTTGCCCCCTCAGCAGAGTTCATAGCTGCCCCTGCATGGGTAGATGTTTACTTTATTCACAATTTAAAATAAAGCATCTTAACTACTTTTGCACCTTCGTTTTGACTGTTGCACCTTAATGTACCACCTATCTTGCCAAGTTCTTCTTTTCCCCTCTATTTTCAGTACAACATAACACCTACGTGCCTTTTAATAGTTGATTTAAGTTTAATTCATTCATTTTCCTTACAGCTCACAGTCATTACCTTCTTACAGAAGTGACACTTTTGCTATATAGGTGCCAGTTGTTTCACGGAATATTAGTTTCATCCAAGTTAAGCTCTTGGAGACCTACTTTGAGCTGAGACATCAACACATTAAATCAATCCATCTACAGAAGAGCTATGTCAAAATAGCTGTCTTCACGCATTTTGCATTGTTATTCTTCATTGAGCCGATGCTCAGGGGTCAGATTAGAGTTCAGTCAACCAGAGCCTTTGCAGACACGATAGCTAGCCTCGGGACACATTTTAAAGTTGAGATTTGCAGAACAGCCACTTGCAGTTCATTTGACATTTTGCAAAGTGCTGAAGTTTTAGAGCTGCTACACCTAGAGACAGGGATATGGGTTTACTTTGTGATAGGCCTCACCACCTTTGTGTCATACAGTATATATTTGTCTCTGCGCGACCGTTTTTTCATCTGCTTCAATGCAAACAACAGTGAAGTCAGTGACTGTTAGTCGGAAAATCTTTTAGCTGAATTTAAATCCAAGGTCCATGCTAAATATTTGTTTTGATATTGCATAAGAGAGTGTACCTGTGAATCATGGAGCCCAATAGCAAAACTTGATGGGGTTCCCCAATGCTCACACCCCTTCTCTTGCCTCCCCTACATTGTCCTCCATGCCTGGGGCCCATGATGCAAAGGTAGTGGTTGGATAGTGTACTGGTTAAGAGCTCCGCCTCTGACACAGGCGATCTGGGTTTGAATCTCGGCTCTTCCTGTTCAGTAAGCCAGCATCTATTCAGTAGGAGACCTCGAGCAAGACTTCCTGACACTGCTACTGCCTATAGAGTGTGTCCTAGTAGCTGCAGCTCTGGCGCTTGAGTCCCCCAGGAGGAAACCCAATATAAACGTTATTTGTCTTCGTCTTGTCATGAAACGTGTGGCCGTCATGACCTTCACACCTATAATAACTACAATAGTCACATAAACACTTGTCTTAGAGGATGGACCCATGTATTGATGGGAGGGAAAGTTAATAGTCGTGTGCCCCCACCGCT
The DNA here is from genome assembly GCF_040937935.1 of Hyperolius riggenbachi. Lineage (NCBI taxonomy): Eukaryota > Metazoa > Chordata > Amphibia > Anura > Hyperoliidae > Hyperolius > Hyperolius riggenbachi. Next base: position 506,408,115 of record NC_090647.1, on the reverse strand, counting down.
CTGTACGATCCCCCCCCCCCCCGGCTGTTGCAGGCTCTTCTCCCCTATAGTTATGCCCTGATTGTACAATAAGGAAAAGGAAACAAACTGTTTTGAAGTTTTTCTTTATGAAGAAGCTGGTTGGATTGGAGAGGATAAAATGCCTTCTTGAAGAGAAGTTCTCAACATGTAGCACATGTAGCTAAGGAACAGTTTGTTATAGCACCTTGGTCATTTTTGCTCATGCATTGGACTTGCTTTGAGTTTAGTAAAAATACAATCACTTACTGGGGTTTATTTTACAAAGTTTTTCACTTGAAATACTCCCCCAACTAATAAAGTGAGCTAAATCATGAGATAAACTGACAAGGGCCTCTATTCATAAAACATATGGGGCGAAAAGTTTCGTGGAGGGAAAATACTGCATTGGTATTTTAGACTTCTGGGTGGTCATTCATAAAAATCTTCTCAGCTGCGATAGCAGTGCGGAGATTTCCCGCTGTAGGCTGGCGATAGGATTGCGGAAACACAGAAGCAGGCAGCGTCCCTCTGTGCGCTGCTCTCTCTGCTGCTGCTTGGGAGGTCTGTCCCATTCACTTGTATGTATTCCGCACGCTTCTCGCTACATCCGAGGAAGCGGTATTTCCCGTCCGCATACCGCTTCCTCTAATCTTTATGAATGGACATTTTGATACTTTTTCTAGATAAATCTAGAAAATCACAGCACAAGGCGGAAATGTATCGCTCTGCTGGGGAATTGTAGCTTTTCATGCGGAAACAGCTTTTATGAATTGAGACTTTGCTAAATGGTCAGTAAAGTCAGCTGTTTCCAGCGGTAAGCATGCGGTAAAAGTTTTATGAATAGAGGCCAAGGAGAGATAAATCATGAGTCAAGTCGGATAAGGGGACATATTCACTAAAAGCTACTGATGTAGTTTGTTGCACAAATAGCGTAAATATGTTACCTAGGTAACCTGTGTTGCTAGGGTAATGTGCACTACCTAGAGCTTGTTACATTAACAATGTGCACCTTACCTAGGTGTGCTAATTGTGCAAAGTGCGATACACAGTTTTAAGTACTAGCGTGTAAAGCAATTTTACTGTCTTTTAGTAGATAAGACCCGAGGAAAGATAAACCATGGTTGATGGCTGGTAAGAAGAATTAATTTTTGAATTCATCAGTAAGTTGAGGTCATTTCAGAAATACATTTTGTTAATCAACTCCAGGGGCAAATGCAAGATTTTCAAGGGGGGGGGGGGGGGGCAGGGTCCCTGAAAGGTCTCTTTTGCCTTGCACGGAGTTCGTCCACAAAACACACATGCTGCACAGAGTTTGTCCACAAAACACACATGCTGCACAGCTTTTGCCCAAAAAATACACGATTCCCCCTTTAGTATAGGTTGTCAGTTGCCATATCCCTCTCTGAACCCTTTAGGTAGGTAGCCTTGTGCCATTCCTTCCCACGCCCTCCCCCTTTAATAAAGGTAACTGTGCCCCATTTCCCAATCCCCTCCCCCTCTAGTATAGGTAGCCAGGTGTGCCCTATTCATTCCCCCCCTTAAGTTTAGGTATCTTTGTGTGCTCCATTTCTCCATCCCTCCCCCTTTAGTATAGAAGTGATTGATGCATCTGCTTCTGCTTCACCCAGCCCCTGTGCATTTCCCCTCTGTGCCCATGCTGAGTCCATAGCTGCTGCTGCCTGAAATGTGCACAGAAGGGTGGGTGGCTGCGCTCCAGCTGAGTTTGTGTTGTGCTGGCGTAGGGGCAGAGGATTGGAGGATGCCACATGTAGCAATCCCCAGCAGCAGCCCATCTGTCCCTGGTCACAGGGGGATTCCGGGCACTGGTAACCCCCTCCCTGCACACGCCCCTGAAACCTATTGTATGAAGTAAGCTGTGACTGGTGAAATAAGAGGTGTTTGTTTAGCTCGACTGCAGTGTGCATGTCACCTTTGTCCAGATACAGTGACTTGTAGAAGATAAGCTTCTGCAGTACTACACAAATCCCTTAAAGAGAATCTGTACTCTAATATTCTTAAAATAAAAAGCATACCATTCTATTCATTATGTTCTCCTGGGCCCCTCTGTGCTGTTTCTGCCACTCCCCTGCTTCAATCCTGGCATGTAATTGCCAGTTTTAGGCAGTGTTTACAAACAAAAGACATGGCTGCTAACCAGCATGTGATAGGCTGAGAGAAGCTCAGTCTGTGACTCATACGGAGCCTGGAGGAGGCGTGGAGAGGGTGTGTATAGCTTCTTCCTATCACAAGCAGAGCAGCACATTCCAGCCTGAGCCGACAAAGCTGACAAAAAAAAAGAAGATTAGATTATATAACCGAGATAATACAGCCACTGTGCAACTAGGAAAGGCTGCAGTAAGACAGACCACATTAGAACAGGTATAGGATCTTATAGGATAGAAGGAATGAGGCTGAAACTTTGTGAGAGTCTCTTTAACAGAAATATTTATATTGATGGACTCTTTAATCAGCAAGCAGCAGCTGTACAGAATGCTGTTTCCTACCAATCTTCTTCTTCTTCTTCATTTACCGAAACATCCCTATATGTAAATAACAAGACAGGGTTTTCAAAATGGAAACAGCATCCAGACTAAATAAAATGTAAATCAAAAATAACGTCTTTTGTGTATTAAAGGAACACTATCACAAAAAAATTGTAAATTGTGAAATACATTTTTATAAGAAGTAAATTTCTCCCAGAGTAACATGCACTATAAATAACTTTTCTGATTTGTTGCTGTTGCCTACAGTAAGTATTTAAAATCTGACAGATCTGACAGATTTTGGACTGATCCATCTCCTCATGTGGATACTCACTATTTCCTTCATGCTTTAAGAAAGAACTCCCTGAAAAGGATCTATAAAAAGATGCCGGCCAAGGCAGCCAGCCTCTCTTCTTGCTTGTATACTATTTTGGCAGTTGGACTGGGCAACTTCCTTTCAGAAAGTGCTTTTAAAGAGAACCCGAGGTGGGTTTGAAGAATATTATCTGCATACAGAGGCTGGATCTGCCTATACAGCCCAGCCTCTGTTGCTATCCCAACCCCCCCTAGGGTCCCCCTGCACTCTGCAATCCCTCATAAATCACAGCCACGCTGTTGACAAACAGCTTGTCAGAGCTGGCTGTGTTTATCTCTATAGTGCCAGTCTGCTGCTCTCCCCGCCTCCTGCAGAACTCCAGTCCCCGCCTGCATCCCTTCCCTCCTTGCTGATTGGAGGGAAGGGGCGGGGGCAGGGACCGGAGCTATGCAGGAGGCGGGGGAGCAGCTGAGACTGACACTACAGATGTAAACACAGCCTTACAGCACGGCTGTGATTTATGAGGGATTGCAGAGTGCAGGGGGACCTTAGGGGGGTTTGGGATAGCAACAGAGGCTGGGCTGTATAGGCAGATCCAACCTCTGTATGCAGATAACATACTTTAAACACACCTCAGGTTCTCTTTAAAAGAAAGAAAACCCTGACAATCCCCTACGAGGATATGGACTAGTTTAAAACCTGTCAGTTTTATCAGATTTTTACAATCTACTGTAAGTGACAGCAACATAGGAAAAAATGTTCTGGAACAAATGTACATTTTATAGGTATGCATAAACATGCATTTTACATGTAACAATTTTTGTGATACTGGTCCTTTAATATACAAAATGGTCACTTTAAAGTGGAACTGAACTATATTGCACAGGACAGAAGGAGAACATAGAGGAATGCACACTGAATGTATTTAGAGAGCTTAGCCTGTCTACCCCCCCTCATTTGTGTCTAATCACAAGTTGTAATTTGATCCTCCCCTTGTCACATTACTGCCTATGGCAGAAAAGCAGATAAGCCCATTTGAAAGCACAGGCTGTAAACAATATGTCTGCTTCCATGAATCAGGAAGTAGAAACTGTGCACATTTATTTTAGGATTTGTATCAGCTGTAACAAACACCTGTTTCTTGCTTAAAGAGACTCTGTAACAAAATGTTCATCCTTATTTCTTCTATCCTATAAGTTCCTATGCCTGTTCTAATGTGGTCTGGCTTACTGCAGCCTTTCCTAGTTGCACAGTGGCTGCGTTATCTCTTTTATATGATCAAATCTTCTTTCCTCTGTCGGGTCTGTCGGGCTCAGGCAGTCTAGCTGGAATGTGCTGTGCTGCTTGTGATTGGATAGAAGCTATACATGCCCTCTCCAGGCCCCCTGCAAGCTCTGTGTGACTCACACACTCTGCTTACTTGAGCCTATCACAAGATTTTAGCAGCCATGTCTTTTGTTTGTAAACACTGCCCGAAACTGGTAATTACAAGCCAGGTTTGCAGCAGAGAGTGGCAGAAACAGCACAGAGGGGCCCAGGAGAACATAATGAATAGAATGGTATGCTTTTTATTGTAAGAATTTTAGAGTACAGATTCTCTTTAAAGGTTATTATGCTGTTGAGCTATTAGAGCGGAGAGGAGTTCTGAGTTCGGGTCCACTTTAACTTAAAATTCCAGCTATTTGTTGCACATACATAATGCAGTTTCTGGGAAATGTACCTCAGCAGGCAGCATAATTGCTATAGGACAAAGGCAGTAAACTCTACAGTACAGAGAGACCCCTATATAAAAGACCTCCATATAAATACATATTAATAGGCTGTTTAACATCTGCCCTTGCCCTCTTTCTAAGGGGGATGCAGGTGAAGGCTGGGTCAGCACTCGCTGCCTTCCTGATCTACTGGTCAACATAATTGCTTTTAGTATAAATATGCGTCTATATTTAGTAATGAACGCTGCTATAATCCATGCATGATTTTGTTGACCAAAAAAAAAAGAAATACAATTTGTTGTATGATGGTGATGAATAAACTAGAATCCTTGGTCTGTCTGTGTCATGTATATGCATTTTAGTAATGATGATGAGATGACAGAACAAAAAAAAAATGTATAAATATGGATACATCATATACTGTATGTGAAAACCAATCGGTCAAATCTTCAAAACCACTAATAGGCAAAGTGAAGAACATTAATCATCACCTACTGTAGTTTCAAGGACAGCTGTCAAGGGCACAATCAAACGATGTCCCGGATATACAGCCATGTATACATGCTAGATAAAATATACATTTTGGGGACATCTTATTTGAGAATCTAGTATGTGTGCAAGTGTCTCCCTAAGTCCCTAGTAGCTTGTTTAAAGTGTACTCAAACCCATATGTGACATATGTTAATTACTAGAAAGAAAAAACAAAGACAAAAAGGGAGCCCAAATGGTGCAGTATGTCACGAGTTTTGGGTTATATGAAATTGTTTCTATAGAAAGGTACTCACAAAAGTGGGTTGCAAGAAGGGCAACCGACCACTTCAAGCACGTGGAGAATTTCAAACCTGACTCCACTCAGGTTACCCAGGACCCTGGATCCGGTCACTCTCTTCGAAAAAAAACTTGTGCTCCTTGAGCAGATGCGCAAAGCCCCCCTCCAAGGAGGACGGGGGGAGTGAGGTACAGTTGAGGTGTAGAGGCACCCAATATATATATATAAAATACTTTAAAATAAATAAAATAAAAAGATTCGAGGTGGCTTACCTCATAGACGACAAAAACACTTTAGGTAAGTAAATTTAATAGAATGTTTAGCACAAGCAACGCGTTTCGTGGATCAACGCCCACTTCCACAGGCCAAATAAAGTGCCCTGGTAGTCTATAGACCGCACTTAGGGCGCCTCTGATTTATTTGGCCTGAGGAAGTGGGCTTTGACACACGAAACGTGTTGCCTGTGCAAAACAGTCTATTAAATTTACTTACCTAAAGTGTTTTTGTCGTCTGAGGTAAGCCACCTCAAATCTTTTTATTTTATTGATTTTAAAGTATTTTATATACCGTATATACTCGCATACAAGCCGCATTTTTGACCCCCAAAAAGGGGGCCAAAAGTTGGGGGGTCGGCTTGTATGCGAGTCGTGGGTGGTGGTCTGCGCCCCCCGCCCGCCCGCTTGCTCGCCCCCTCCCTCCGCGGCCGCTGCTGCTATTACCTGCTTCAGCGGCCGCTTCCTAATCCGGGTTCCCCTCTTCATCCTGCGGACTCCGTAAGTGTATCACAGCAGCGCGCCCGGCGCTGCTGCTGTGACGATGCAGGGGGCAGGAAAGAGCGGTTCCCCTGGTAACGGCGCATCGCCGTTACCAGGGGAACCGCTCTTTCCTGGCCCCTGCATCGTCACAGCAGCAGCGCCGGGCGCGCTGCTGTGATACACTTACGGAGTCCGCAGGATGAAGAGGGGAACCCGGATTAGGAAGCGGCCGCTGAAGCAGGTAATAGCAGCAGCAGCGGCCGCGGAGGGAGGGAGGGAGCGTGTGGGGCAGTGCGGGGCAGGGCACTATACTAGCTATACTGAGCACTACACTAGCTAAACTGGGGCACTATACTAGCTAAACTGGGGCACTATACTAGCTAAACTGAGCACTATACTAGCTATACTGGGCACTATACTAGCTATACTGAGCACTATACTAGCTAAACTGGGGCACTATACTAGCTAAACTGGGGCACTATACTAGCTAAACTGAGCACTATACTAGCTATACTGGGCACTATACTAGCTATACTGGGCACTATACTAGCTATACTGAGCACTATACTAGCTAAACTGGGGCACTATACTAGCTAAACTGGGGCACTATACTAGCTATACTGGGCACTATACTAGCTATACTGGGCACTATACTAGCTATACTGAGCACTATACTAGCTAAACTGGGGCACTATACTAGCTAAACTGGGGCACTATACTAGCTAAACTGAGCACTATACTAGCTATACTGAGCACTATACTAGCTATACTGAGCACTATACTAGCTATACTGAGCACTATACTAGCTAAACTGGGGCACTATACTAGCTAAACTGAGCACTATACTAGCTATACTGAGCACTATACTAGCTATACTGGGCACTATACTAGCTATCCTGAGCACTATACTAGCTATACTGAGCACTATATTAGCTATACTGAGCACTATACTAGCTATACTGAGCACTATACTAGCTATACTGAGCACTATACTAGCTATACTGAGCACTTTACTAGCTATACTGAGCACTTTACTAGCTATACTGAGCACTATACTAGCTATACTGAGCACTATACTAGCTATACTGAGCACTTTACTAGCTATACTGAGCACTATACTAGCTATACTGAGCACTATACTAGCTAAACTGGGGCACTATACTAGCTAAACTGGGGCACTATACTAGCTAAACTGGGGCACTATACTAGCTATACTGAGCACTATACTAGCTATACTGAGCACTATACTAGCTATACTGGGCACTATACTAGCTATACTGGGGCACTACCTACCCATACTGGGCACTTTACTAGCTATACTGGGACACACTAGGGGAATAAGGCGGCCAGCATTTCCTACCCCCGGCTTATATGGGGGTCAATCATTTTCCCCTGTTTTTTCAGGTAAAAGTTGGGGGGTCGGCTTATATGCGGGTCGGCTTATATGCGAGTATATACGGTATATATATTGGGCGCCTCTACACCTCAACTGTACCATATGTGACATGATTAGATAAACGTGTATATACAGTACAAAACATTAATAACCAGGCTGTTTTACTTGTTTTATTTTGCTGCCCGAAAGAGTTAATTTTTAGGCATGGAAGTGACAACTTCTGTCTTGTCAGGTACCTTGTCAGGAATATAGTGAACATTACTGGTAAGCAAATTACAGCTATACAAGTTTTCCTGGCAGAATACAACTTCTGTGGGCAGAGGGAGATGAAATACATGAACTATTGACCTTTTTCTAACTCTGGCACTCTTATTAGGCTGCTACTGAGCAGAGGCAACAGAACATTCGATCTAGTTTGTAAATGTTTACATGTAAAATAAAACCATGGTATATTAAAGCAGTCATTTTTAGGAGTAGGAGCATATAACAATAGTTTATCTCATCAGCTTACTTTCACCCCCGGTTCACTTTAACGTAAATAGGAATCAAAGGAGAGTGGAAGCCAGAAGCAACATGCTTGTTACATCAAATACAACTTCTATACAGGTTGCCCCGACTTACAAACGCCCGACTTACAAACGACCCGCCAATACGAACTACATGGATTCTGTGTTTCCATGGGAACAAGTCAAAAATGTTCTTTTCAAATTGGACTTGTAGTTTTTTAGAAAATTGATTTTGAAAAACTTAAAAGAAAAAATGGCTTTTAAACGAGTATAAGCAGGTACAGAGGGCAGAGGTGACACAGAGGGGGACACTGGAGGCACAGGGGGGCACAGAGGAGGTACCGGGGACAGAGATGGCACAATGTTCCGACTTAAGAACAGATTCAGGTTAAGAACAAACCTACAGTCCCTATCTTGTTTGTTAACCAGGGACTCCCTGTACTTTATTAATCTTCATGGGCAGGTGAATCCGCAGATAAAAGTTATACTTATCAATACATTGTTGCAAATGAGAAGTGCGGAGAACGGTCGACTATCATTTCACCCTGTAATCTCAGTTTTCTCAAGACTGTTTAAAGGACACCCGAGGCGAAAAAAAAAAATAAAAATGATGAGATAAACAAATATATCTGTCCTCCTCCTCCTAAAAATTTCTTTTTTTGTTTCACGGTTTTATTTGATATTTAAATCTAATTTTTAAGATTTAACTGTTTCATGGCCTCTTCTGAATAACACATTCATTGAAGTATGGCAGGGCTAAAATCTATGAACTATTGTCCTTTTTTTAATCTCTTTTCTGCTCTCAAAAGCCATTTAATGCAAGGGAAGTGTTTAATGGCTGTAAGTCCTTGTCAGTGAGGGTTACTCTACAGTCTGACCTGGTCCCGACCCAGACAGAAACTGTCACATGCATACCTGATGTTTAACTCTTTGAGGCAAAGAAATTAAAAAAGGAACATAGCCTAGTTATTTGTGTTATTGGCACTGTGACACATGACTATCTCATCATGCCACATGTCACCTCGGGTGTCTTTTCAAGAAACCTGAAATGAAAAAGAAAAAAGTGCTATCCTGGTTTCTGTACTGAAGCAAGAAAAAGACAAATTGCGGCTTTGCCAAAGGGATTTTTAGTGTTAGGAGTGTGTGTGTGTGCGTGTGTGTGTGTGTGGGGGGGGGGGGGGTCCTTAGGGGTTAAGGTTTAGGCACCACATGTAAAAAAGGTGCCAGATATTGCCTCTTGTAGTATATCTGTGATTTTAACCGATATTCACCTGGCAGCAATATCCGGTGCCCTTTTTTCCAGGCTCCCTTTTTACATGTATGCCCCTGTGCACCCACCTGAGCCTAGGCATCTATTTTAACCACTTGCCGACCGCACGCTTATACCGTGCGTCGGCAAAGTGGCAGCTGCAGGACCAGCGACGCAGTACTGCGTCGCCAGCTGCAGGCTGATTAATCAGGAAGCAGCCGCTTCCTGTCAATTCACGGCGGGGGGCTCCGTGAATAGCCTGCGGGCCGCCGATGGCGGCTCGCAGGCTAAATGTAAACACAAGCGGAAATAATCCGCTTTGTTTACATTTGTACGGCGCTGCTGCGCAGCAGCGCCGTAAGGCAGATCGGCGATCCCCGGCCAATCAGCGGCCGGGGATCGCCGCCATGTGACAGGGGACGTCCTGTCACTGGCTGCACAGGACGGATAGCGTCCTGTGCAGCCCAGATCTCCCGGGGGAGCAGGTAGGAGAGGGAGGGGGGAGAATGTCGCCGCGGAGGGGGGCTTTGAGGTGCCCCCCCGCAACATGCCTGCAGGTAGGAGCGATCAGACCCCCCCTGCACATCATCCCCATAGGGGGAAAAAAAGGGGGGCGATCTGATCGCTCTGTGTGGCCGCGGATCTGTGCTGGGGGCTGCAGAGCCCACCCAGCACAGATCCAAACAAACAGCGCTGGTCCTTAAGGGGGGGTAAAGGGTGGGTCCTCAAGTGGTTAAGCTGGCCACTAACGGTCCAATTTCTAACGAAAAATCATTCGAGCGATCAGAAATTCTGATTGGGATTGGTTGTAAATATTCTCAGTTGATGGGCACAATCGATAATGAACGATTATAAAAAAAATTGTCCGATTGAATTTTCGTCGAACCAAAATTTGGATTTTCTTGTTGGTCATGATAGATAGGAAGCAATGATTGGTTAGTTGATGGTGTAGTGAACAATTTTTCGACCGATCAGAATTTCTGATCGCTCAAACGATTTTTCGCTAGAAATTGGACCGTTGATGGCCACCTTTAGGTTGTCTCGTGGATTATCTGGCTGTCTGCAGACGAGCCCTTAGACACTGCAGAGCAAACTTTGCCTGGCAGTGTGCTGATGCAGCAGAGTCTTGAGGCCCTGCTTTCATTTCTTTGCGTGTTGTCATAGTTACACACACGCACAGCAACCCCCTCCATGCTGCATAATGATGCAAAGCAAAACAGTGGCACCTGCCCTCACCAAACAGCTCACATGACTTTGTTTTTTAAGTTCTCTATACTGAATTCTTCTTCCATGTAAAAAGTAACACCTGAACACACTGCTTACTAAGCTTGCAGAGGTTATATTTCAGGCTGTGACTGCAGGTGGAGTTTAAAAGAATAACTGTGTTAACATATGCAATAGTTAACTGTTGGCATGCTGAATGTTTTACTTAACCCTTTCCTTACTGAAAAACGCCTTCCCTCACCCTTTTGGCTGTGATCACTGCGATTGTCTCACAGTGATCACAGGGATCCTTGACTAGCGCATTGACCTCAGCTGAGTAAGTGGAGTGCAGCAGCAGAGCAGCAATAGCAATGGGAACGCATGGCAATTGGCTATAAGTCACAATTCACTAAAATGATGCTGGCGATAAGACAAATTAAAATGTATCTCCACAAATCGATCAGTATTTTAAGGGTTAATTCACTTAACCTCCTTAGCGGTAACCCCGTGTGTGACACGGGGTAAGCCGCCGGAGGGTGCTGCTCAGGCCCTGCTGGGCCGATTGACATCATTTTTTTTTTCAAACACGCAGCTAGCACTTTGCTAGCTGCGTGTTTGGTCTGATTGCCGCCGCCGATGCGCCGCTACCCGCTGTGGATACAGGGCCCCCCTCCCCGCATACCCCTTGCGCAGCCTGGCCAATCGCCGCCAGGCTGCGCTATGGGGTGGATCGGGACTCCCTGTGACGTCACGACGTCCATGACGTCGATGACGTCACTCCGTTCATCGCCATGGGGATGGGGGAAGCCCTCAAGGAAATCCCGTTCAGAACCGGATTTCCTTATGGGCAAGCGGCACCGGCAACGATCGGAATATACGGGGGAATGCCACAGGGAGGGGGAAGCATGTAGCTAGCGGTAGGCTAGCTACATGCTAAAAAAAAAAAAAAAAAAAAGGTGAAAAAAACCCTCCCGCGGCCGCGCAGCCACGGGACTTAAACCGACAGGGGGGTTAAGGAGCTTGCCTTATTAACATGTAGTGATAAGCTTTCCCAGTGAGAGTGTTATCTTCACTCCAGCATCTCTATAGTTATTCTTACATGCAGTAGATAGGGAGGGAAGGAGCACATAAAGGCAGGATGTAGCTCCGCCCCTCCTGCTATCTCCTCTGCCAGCATGATTACAGCCATCTTGCAGGTGCTGTGCATGGCATCCAGGAAAGGAGGGAGAGAGGCTGTTTCTGTCTATGTGTGTGTATGTATGTTTTTGTCTGTGTGTGTTTGTGCATGTCTGTGAGTGGCTGTGCGTGTAAATACCTGTGTGCCTGCTGTATATTTCTCTCTATAAACAGTCCCCTTCTGTATAAAACACAAACAAAATGAAGCAGACAGCTCAGAATCCTGCACTTTAAATTGCAGTCTCCTGTAACACTCCACTTAACGACAGCTCAGTCCAGGTGATAATTCCTCACACACTTTACAATTGTTATCACTTATATTCCTCTTTGTGAATTAACATCCTGTCTTTAAGTTTAGGATTCAGTCGTTAATGTAAAGATTCAGTCGTTAAATTTAGGAATCGCTGCTTAACTTAAGGGGAGAATTCTTATTTTAAGGTTTGCCTGGGGTACATTTCTTAGTGACTACTACATGATTTGTCACTATGGTGATAACAGTAAAAACAGAACACAGAATCCCACAGTAGGAGGGCTTTTTGGTCTCTTTAAGTCCCCTATACTTTCCTTGTGGTTTTGGGTCACCCCAAGCTGCTTGGTTACTCTGTTGTGGTAGTCCAAACCCTTTCCTATAGAGCCATATCAATCCCTGCCATGCACTGATGAGCAACCACAAGGATGTATGAGACCGCACACTAGCGATGTCGGGGAATGGGCGTGCAGCGGATCCACCCCTGTACCCACAGGGTATAGCGTACAATTTCTCCAAGATGATCCGGCACAGCTCTTTTAATCAGAAGATTATTTTATTGGATCATAAAAATACAAACATTAAAGCTGCATAGTGGCTATGGTCCACCGTTTCGGACCATCACAGTCCTTGTTCACGCCACACAGCCACAGCCACTGACCATAGCCACTATGCAGCTTTAATGTTTGTATTTTTATGATCCAATAAAATCATCTTCTGATTAAAAGAGCTGTGCCGGATCATCTTGGAGAAAATGCACTAATGAGGGCCAAAAGTCTGAAACAGGCTGTCTGCATTTGGGGTTGGTGTTGCTCTGTAAAATTTAAAGCTATAGGCTTGCTAGACACCAGCGGTTCTGGATGCAAGCTTGGCTTTTGGGGCATAAAGACATAATTTGCATATTCAATAGCGGTGCATTGTGGGTAACCACAGATGTTCACTTTAACCACTTGGTGACCGCGTTGTTAAACCCCCCTAGTGACCAGGCCTTTTTTCATAAATTAAGCCACTGCAGCTTTAAGGCCTCGCTGCAGGGCCACACAACTCAAGCACACAAGTGATTTCCCCCCCTCCTTTCTCCCCACCAACAGAGCTCTCTGTTGGTGGGGTCTGATCGCTCCCCCAATGTTTATGTTTTTGTGTGAATATATAAAATGTCTTATTTTTTTTTTTATTTTCCCTCCCATCCTCCCTCCCCCCATCAGCCTATCACAGCGATCGTTGGTGATAGGATTCAGCCTATCACCGCCGATAGCTTCTGTGTCCCCCAGGGGGAGAGACGTGTCACACGGCTGTCTCCAGTACAGCGCTGCTGTAGATCGCAGCGCTGTACAATTTTAATAGACAGCAGTTTCGCTGTCTAACAGTCTCTGAGCGGCGATCGCCACTGGGAGACTGTAGGCGGAGCTCCTCCTTTCAAGCGGAGATGCACGTGCATCAGCGCACGCGCTCTCCTGCAATCCCCATTCCAGGCCATTCACGCCAATCAGCGTGGAGTGGTCCTGGAGCTGTAGCCACGTTCACGACAATTGGTGTGGAGCAGTTGGCAAGCAGTTAAGCTGAATTATTGCAAATTCCTTCTGTTTCAAGAAGGCAAACAACACGTAGCATTGCTTTTTAGTAGGAGGGCATTTCGGTCTCTTTAAGTCCCCTATACTTTCCTTGTGGTTTTGAGTCACCCGGAGCTGCTTGGTTTCTGTGTTACATTCTGACAAGTGCTAAACATTGGTGAGAAGTGTAACTGGGTCGCGCCCCATATCATTTATGGAGATAAGCACTTTGATACAGGGGAATTGTACAGAAATTTGGTAGAGAATAGCAATGTCTGATTCAAACATACTTGCCATTTTTGCATAGTGAGCAGCACAGTGGTATAATAGATAGCACTTTCGTCTTACAGCGCTGAGTTCCTGGGTCGAATCCCAGCCAAGCTCAGGGCACTATCTGCAAGGAGTTTGTATGTTCTCCCTGTGTTTGCTTGGGTTTCCTCCCTCACCCCAAAAACATACAGATAAGTTAATTTGGCCTTAGACTAGGATGGACATATGACTATATGGATTAGATTGTGAGCCCCTGTGAGAGACAGTTAGTAACAAGACTACAGGTAGTCCCCGACTTATGAACGCCCGACTTACGAACGACCAGCTGGTACGAACGGCATGGATTCTGTGATTCCATGGGAACAAGTAAAAAAAATTCAAATTGGATTTTTAAAAAAAATCTAAGAAAAAATGGCTTTTACACTTCTATAAACAGGTACAAAGGGCAGAGGTGACACAGAGGGGGACACTGGAGACACTGGAGGCACAGGGGGGCACAGAGGAGGTACAGGGGACAGAGATGGCACAATGTTCCGACTTAAGAACAGATTCAGGTTAAGACCGAACCTACAGTCCCTATCTCGTTCGTTAACTGGGGACTACCTGTATATACTGTGTACAGTAATGTGGAATATGTCAGCACTATATAAATACTAAAAAATAATAATATATAGCCTTAAATCTGTAAACTGGTGGACTGTGTTAGTATTATTTTCTCTGGGTATGTAGATGTCATTTGTAGGCCAAGATGAATGGTTTCGTTATTTCTGCAAGCTGACAGATGTTTTGTAGAAATCCAAATCCCTTTTTCTGCCCTCTGTAAAATCATATCCATCAAAGTCCTTCTTGATATACTGAGCATGCAACTTAATCAAGATGGATAGTGGCACTGAGCAGGCCTGTAGTTGTTAGAGGAGGACTTTGTCGTTACAGTGCCCATAGTCAATCAACATGTAATGTACAAATCCTATAGGTTTTACGAGGGAAAAAATAGAAAATACGTGTATGGTGTGACATATGTGTTTTCTTGTTTGTTCTCTTGTGTTATTTATGGTACATGGCTTTATTCTAGACTTGTCATCTTCCAACTGCTCACATGCGCATATATGTAAAGTACACCGCACTCTAGGAAGGGAAAAATGAAAACAGAGAGGTCCAGATTGCATTACTTGGATCCTGTGCACAAGTGAATAGCTAATTAGCATTTACAACTACTTCCTGTTTAGGCCCGGGTCACATGGTCTCCTTGGGGCAGCAGTGGGCATGGCTCTTTAGCCAATGCCAAATGCTTTTCAGCTACCAAGCCAAAAAGCATTTGGCTTCCTTCAGGGGCGCTTCCCGTTTTGACTTTTACAGGGGACACGGAACCGCCAAAAGTTGCCGATCCTGGAGCTGCAAGTAGCGACCAGGATGAGACTGGAAGTGACTGGAGGAACTTTTGTTGCCCTCTGGAAACAAAGCATTTATCTCCCTTAAAGGGAACCTTAACTGAGAGGGATATGGATGTTTCCTGTTAAATGATGCCAGTTGCTTGTCAGTCTTGCTGATCTCTTTGGCTGCAGTAGTGGCTGAATCACACACCTGAAACAAGCATGCAGCTAATCCAGTCTGACTTCAGTCAGAGCATCTGATCTGCATGCTTGTTCAGGGGCTGTGGCTAAAATTATTAGAGACACAGGATGAGCAGGAAGGTCCGGCATCTGGTATTATTTTAAAAGGAAAAATCTTTGTGCCTCTCTTTTACAAACAGTGTGAAATAATGCTACTGTGACTGTTAACTTTTCAACTTTATAACTGCTAAAAAAGGTGAATACTGAAAAGTGCAAATGGCGAAGCTGCTACAGCAGCTGATATAGGTAGCCATAGATAGAATCAGATCATTAAAGGAGTTGTCAGGGAAATTTGAATAAAATAAACGCTACTTACCGGGGGCTTCCTCCAGCCCCAAGCTCCCAGGACCTCCCTCGCCGCAGCTCTGCCCGCAGCCGTTGCCGGAGCTCCGACCCAGTCCCCGGCGATGACGTCAGAGCAACCTGGAGGTCGCTCTGTACTGCCCCCACGCGATCGGTGCTGTCAATCACCGCCACGTGGGCCGGAGCGGACTGCGCAGGCACAGAACTACTGCACCTGCACAGTCCGCTCCGGCCCACGTGGCGGTGATTGACAGCACCGATCGCGCAGGCGCAGTACAGAGCGATCTCCAGGTCGCTCTGACGTCATCGCCGGGGACCGGGTCGGAGCTCCGGCAAACGGCAGCGGGCAGAGCTGCGGCGAGGGAGGTCCTGGGAGCTTGGGGCTGGAGGAAGCCCCCGGTAAGTAGCGTTTATTTTAATTCAAATTTCCCTGACAACTCCTTTAAGCAGTGGTTAGAAGGTGCACAAGGTATTCTAAACAAGCTTTTAATCCATGGCAGGCAAAGGGTTAACCAATCACTATAGTAAAAATCTGACCACTCCTCTGCCTCTGTGATAAATAATGATACAGCAATTGCAATAGGGTTGATGCACTAACTGCTGGTAATGTGCAGGTAGCACATGGCAATATTGCTGTTACAAGTGGCAACAGTGTACTGCAGGTGTGTGAACCATGGTCATGATTGACACGAGAGATGCCCTCATAGTGCTCACATTATGCATGTACTACAAGTCGTGCTAATAGAGTAACATGCAGTACACTGCTTAGGGTGGTAACAGTAATATTGCCATGCGCTACATGACCATGACAGTATTACCAGTGCTTAGTCCATCAACCCCTTTGGCCCTTATTCAATGTCCTTTTGCTTACGTTTTCTCCCAGGAAGTCAATTTTCATCTTCTGTTTATAACGTATCAACTCTTTGCAATTGAAAACGTACCATAAAGTAGGTGAAAAAAAAGAACTGTCAAAATCATTCTTGCTTGCTGGTGGCTTAAAAGGCATTTTATTGATTAGGTGTAAAAATATCACCTTAGAGAAAACTTAGCTGAACAAGGAAATTGAATGAGGACCTTTGTGTTAAAAGCACTCCCAAAAATGCCACTTTTCAATATCTGTTGCTCCAGATCTGTCAGCAGAGCAGCTGAGAGGAATGTAAATCCCCCTCTTCACATGGTCTCTCCCAAACAATACGATTACTTATTGCTATTTCCTCTATGACCCCAGCTGCTGCTCTGTCCATTGTTGCCAAGATGTACTGACTTGTCAAATGGTAGAGACCAAGAGAAGAGGGGGATCCGTGTTCTGGCATTTCTGTGCTTTTTAAACATACTAATTACATGAATGACTTAAAGAGACTCTGAAGCGAGATTAAATCTCGCTTCAGAGCTCATAGTTAGCAGGGGCACGTGTGCCCCTGCTAAACCGCTGCAATAGCGCTGCTAAACGGGGGTCCCTTCACCCCCAAACCCCCCACTGCGACACTTGGTCGCAGACTTGGTCGCTCCTGGAGGCAGGGCTAACGGCTGCAGCCCTGCCTCCAGTCACGTCTATCAGCGGCGCAACGCCGCCTCTCCCCCGCCCCTCTCAGTGAAGGAAGACTGAGAGGGGCGGGGGAGAGGCGGAGATACGCGCTGATAGACTCGCGTGGGGCAGGGCTGCAGCGGTTAGCCCTGCCCCAACCAGGAAGTGCTCCCCCGCATTACGGAGGGGATTTGGGGGATCAGGGACCCCCGTTAAGCCGCGGGATAGCGGCGGTTTAGCAGGGGCACACGTGCCCCTGCTATCTATGAGGTCTGAAGCGAGATTTATTCTCGCTTCAGACTCTCTTTAAGGGGTAGCAGACAAAAGTTTTGCTATTGTGGTGTTTTAGGAGGCAAAAATGTTCAAACCTCTCTTGGATGATGTGGAGGTGAGTAAAAGGTCAGTGAATTAGCAGTTCTGTGACTGCAGTCTTGTACACCCACTGCAAATCATTGCAAATTAAAGGACCTCTGTCGCGAAAATTTTTAACATTTAAAATACATACAAACATACACAAATAAGGAGTGCGTTTCTTCCAGAGTAAAATGAGCCATAAATTACTTTTCTCCTATGTTGCTCCTCCCCCTCGCTTTCTGCACAGGTATTATAAATCAATAATAATAATACAGGTAAACTGAGAACCAATGTTAATCAATTGGCTACTGCACACTTGAATGTATTTTCCCCATGCAGATAAAAACAACAGTGAAGCACTGCAAGCATTATCTCTGTCAATCAAATTAGCTCCTGTGATAAAACATGCATGTTTTCACACATTCAGACACACATGGGGCTTGATTCACAAAGCGGTGCTAACCTACTTAGCACGTCTAAAGTCTTTAGACGTGCTAACCAGGGTGCTAAGTAGGTTAGCACTGGATTTCTCAATCAGATCACGCGCAAAGTTTTACGCGGCCAAAGTCCTATGCGCGCGCTAAGTCCCATAGGCTTTAATGGGCACTTCGCGCAGAGCGCCCTGCGCTCTGTGCAGTGCGCGTGTAAAGTTTTACGCGCGTAAACGTTTACGCGCATAAAGTTTTGCGCGCGAAAAGCTGGTTTAGACGTGCTAAGGGGGTTTTCACAGGCGTGCTAACAGTTAGCACCGCTTTGTGAATTAAGCCCATTGTGTGCAGAAAACCGAAAGATGAGTGTGCTCCCAACCTCAGCTTATTACACTCACTCTGTCCATCTCTGATGGAGCAGAACTGGCTCTGCAGACTTCTCCAGCATCACTACAGTACAGAGCACTTGGGGAGGGATAAAGAGGTTGGGGGCTGGCCGCTATACACAAGACCCTGTTGCACACTGAATAGGGACTGTCTACAATTCTTTGTCTACAAAACTTTGTATGATTTGTTATCACTGGCTGAGCAGATGCAGTCATTAAAACAATTTTACAGAGAGCAGAACGTCGTTTTCTCTGTGCCTTTAGCTATCAGTCTCTCAGGACAAACAACAGAAACTTTTCCCTCCACGGGGCCCCCTGCTGCTTCTGGGCCCCCCTGCAGCTGCATCCCTTGCAGGGTCTATTGTTACGCCCCTACAACTAGGTTACATCTCTATTTACCAAACTTACCTGTGTTTTCCCCCGCAGCATTAATCCTTGTACAAAAAAATCAATTTTTACTGTACTAAATCATAGCCAGCAGGAAAGCCACTTTAACATGAGTAATTATTGTATAGCTGCAGTCTTTTTAAGTACAAACTCAGACCTACTACAGCTGACTCATGCTTAGTAATGGTGTCGCTGCTCACCACCTACTAAATGTGTGGTCAGCGGAGTGCTAAATATCAGGGCTTAACCTTGCTCAAGACACAGCGTTACAGAGCGGCTAATGATAAATTCTGCAATCATTTAGAACATAATTTTGCTTGGCAGCGCTGCATATTGTCGGCTGACTAATTTTCCGAGGAATAATAACCAGGTAATGCAAATCTTAACCGCAGTTAAAACATTTTTACGTCACAGAGGTGAGTTTAAGTTTGCCCTTTAATGTAAAGAGAATGTATCATTAGTATGCATTTAAGTGCAGATAATAGCAGTTAAATAATAATCATAAAGTATTGCTAATAGTTAAACGGAAGTAAGTAATCTATGCCTCAGCCCTGAATTACTTAGGAGGCGAAGAAATATTACTGGTAAAAAATTCACAAATGCACTTTGAACACTGGAGGAACCGATTAAAATAAAAGAGGATTTACAGTTCAGATGGAGAGGTTGTGTAACAAGTTTAACGGAAAATAAAGCTTTGCATTGTTCTTATTTAAAGCGGACCTGAACTCAAAATAACTTTTCCTCTACTGGAAAAGATAAGCAACAGCAAAATAACCTTTACAGAAAATGATTTATTTGTTGCAGCACACATAACTCCTGCAATAAATCTGCAGTTTGTCTACTTCCAGCTTTCATGGAAGCAGACATAGGGTTAACATCCTGTGTTTACAAATTAGCTGCTCTGCCGCTGACACAGCTGAGAGATCAAATTACAGTTGTGATTAGCGATAGATGAGGAGGGTTTACACAGGCTAAACTCTATAATACATACAGGGTGGATTAATCTGTGTCTTCCTTGTGTCCTGTGCAAGAGTTCAGGACAGGTCCACTTTAAAGGACACCCAAGGTGAAAATAAACAAATGAAATAAACAATTGTATCTATCTTCCTTTTCCTAAAAAATGACTTTTTAAGATATTCCACAGTTTTTTTTTAATATTTAATTTGACTTTTTAAGTTTTTACTGTTTAATTGTTTTTGCTCAATGACACCTTCATTGAAGTATGCCAGAGCTAAAATCTATGAACTGTTGACCCTTTTTATCTCTTTTCTGCTCTCAGAAGCCATTTTCTACTAGGCAAGTGATTTATAGTTGTAATTTCTTATCAGTGAGGGTTGCACTGTTGCCTGACCCAGTCCTGACTCAGACAGGAACTGCCACTTACATACCAGATGTTTAACTCTTTCAGGCAGAGGAAGAAAAAAAGGAACACAGCCTAGTTATTTGAGTGCTATGATGTCTATCTCATCATGTCACAGGTCACCTCGGGTATCCTTTACACCTGGTTAAAATCTCCCACAGACATTCCTGACTCTCATCTTATTAGATTATAATAAAACTAAAACTTCTATAGTAAAAAATAACTCTTTCCAACCCTATGTCCAACTATGTCTAACATTGGCCTTTTCCTCCATAAGTCCAATATTAGACATAGTCAGACATAGGGAAACTTGGGGCCACAAGATGGCGCTGCCGCTGTTGTCAGATAAAATCCATCAGAGCGTCAGCCCCTTTAGTTCAAAGTGTCGAAAGTTTGATCGCTGCTGGCCCCATCCTCCACTGTTGCACCATGTAGTATAAATATTATGTGGGCGCATTTTGTGCTGTCACTAGGGAGCACCATTTCCGGATCTAGTCTGGCATTTTGATCCCCTTCAGGAACGCACAGCACCGTATAATAATACAATTATGTTGACATGCATGCAAGGGGGTGGAGCTACAGCTCACTAGTTGCCACTTTTTTTCTAGTGCAAGGAGGTAAGACCCTCCGGTTCTCTACGGGCACTGCAATTTCGCAATGACCCATGTTCCCCCTATCACAGTGGGACAGGAAAGGTGGGTGATCGCAAAATTGGATGGGAAAGAGTTAAAATGAGTGCTGTGAGTACAGCACTGCCCTGTCTTGTCTGCATAACTAAAAATGTTTACACCACTTAGGAAAGTTTTGGGCCCTTAAACCAAAATACACAAGAACAGTTGCACTTCTTCTGCATTGTGTGGGAGGATGAGTTAAAAAAACATAGAGACATAAGAAATCGTATGAACCAACCACGCCAACCGAACGTCCAGTGTTATCCTTCAACTGAACTATCCTCAGGTGGCGGCACAGCTTCTGCTATACATATATATAAACCACTGCTGGTATGACTATCTATGCCCAGTACCTTTACTGATTGGACCAGAGGATAATTTTGACCACTCCATTCATACATGCTGCATGGCATGATGGCACCAGACTGACCAGATGGAAAAGGATACCTGGGGCATCTGATTTCTTGTGTCTCAATATTTTTAACTCATCCTCTGTCACAACTCTTGAAACTACAGTATTACGCCTCTGAAGAAGTGGCCAGTTTAGGAGCCGCAAAACATGTGTTAGGTCATTTTGTGACCTATGGACTTTTATTATTGCTGTCATACCCGACATTTTAAGTGACATTTGTAATTAAAAGTTACGTCTCATTTACTTGTTTGACATCACTTCGGCCTAAAAAACCCTCAACTTTGTGCTGTTTTTTTTCTCTTTTCTATTTGTATTGTAAAAATGAGGGGGGCTTATGTACTATCGATATTCCAGATCTACAGAAAAGTCACCGTTATCTGGAATTCAGGCAACCAGAAATCTCAACTAACCGGCATGCCTGAGGGATAACGGGGGCATCTCTTGGGGGGCTTCCTGTGGGTATTGGCAAGCTTTGAAATACTTACCAAGGCTCCAGCGATGTCTGGCAGTCTCCCTCTATTCCTTTGCAGGCTCCTAGCGGCTTCCGGTGTACGGAAGCCAGGGTGTCACATGACCCGATGCGGGTCAGCTGACACTCTGGCTTCTGTGCACTGGGGAAGCCGGAAAGCTGCTCCGAGCCCACGGGGAGATAGAGGGAGACTGCCAGACATAGTGGACAAAATGGAGATGGCACACAGAAAGCTTCTTCAAGTAATCTGTATTAGCACCACTGCCAGACATCTCTGAAGCCTTGGTAAGTATTTTGGGGGGAGGTCTGTGCTCTTTCGGCCGGTTGCTCTTTCGGCCGGTTGCTTAAGCAACCGGCAAGCACATGTATCTGGCATCAGGCGATCCCCGCCAAAGTGGCCAGACTTCGGGTTCTGGCCGTAAAATATACAGTAGAAAATGCGAAAGTGCCCACTGTAAAAATTAAGGCCTATGGCTCCTTGGCTACACCAATGACAACATAAACTGTATGCTTGAAGATAGGGACAGAGCAGAGATAGAGTTAACTTCTAGAATTCAGAGGTTGTTTCCCTGATGTATTGCCCATCCTTTGTTCAATGCATCGATAAACACTGCATATTCTCAGAGACAAAAGCTGAAGCCTCAATGCTGTACAGGGATTATAGTAATTTTGCCCGTTGCCTGTACAATGCAACTATGTATTTAGACTATTTCTGGTGAAAGTCATTCAGATGCAGAGGCCCTGGTAATTGCAGCTTTGGTGGAAGTGGCTGCGAATGACAACATGGCTAAATTGTACACATGCTTCTCGTATTTAGATCATAACTAGCAGCAAAGGCAATCAATATAAATCCGGGGAGGAATGAGAGGAAAAGGCCATAAATTGGAAGGACAGAGCGCAGTCTGTCAACAAAAACACTTTTGATTCCTGGTATGTTATTATGCAAATAAAATATCTAAATTATTGCAGTATGATACAGTGTGTACAAATAAGCAGATGTTTTACAAATCCACCAATTAATTGCTGAACTGTCTCTTACACCAGACCCCCCTGTTTTTTTTGGTATAATGTATTTTAAAATGTGCCATACTTGCCTAAAAAGAAGAAGTCTATAAAGGCTTCTCACGTCATCCTCCAGTCCACCGCTGCCACTCTTGTACCCTCCAAAGATTACTGACAAGAACTTGTCAGTAATATGACGGGACCGTGCTCTTCTAAGCACTAGTGTGGCTGTACTGTGCTGTGCCTACGCAGTAAGCCAGAGTCCTTCAGCTTGAGTGGCTTCATGCTCCAGCACAGGTGCAGCTGTAGCCCATGTAGCTACACTTGTAACAGAGGGGGGCATGGCCCACGATCAGCAGGAGGGTTCTAGGCAACGGTGGAGGATCAGAGGACAGTCTTCCCTCTCCTTAGGTAACTATGTGTTTTAGGTAGCAATGCAAGGAGGATTCAGGGTCGGGCCCAAGCAGACGCGAGAGAGGCTCCAGCCTCAGGGCGCAGTGTAGAAGGGGGCGCACAACTCACTCAGCTATCATTCCCTATTGTATTTGAAGCAGAGATAAATAAGAAACGCATGCATGGCAGTGACTGCAAGCCAGATAACAAGATATTAAGGTGTTGGGGGCCCTGAGGCGCACGTTGATGCCTCAGCCTTGGGTGCTGGAGGACCTTGTCCCAGGAGTTGGAGAATTGTTGGTACTACAGTTAAGATGCAGGGAAAAATGGGTTGGGGTGAGGGGTCGCTTGAAACACCACTTCTGACCCACCTGCGTTACCAGTGTGCTCTGGCCTGGGAGAGTAGATACTATTGCAGAGGAAGAGAAGGAGAAAAGCCGGCACGATTGGTAATTGCTTCTTTAATTATTCGCTTCATAAGTTACGTCATACAAAAAACATGTGGATTAAAAATAGAACATACTATGAGGAGTAGCTTTTGCAAAAATCACCCCCATTCATCCAACTCTCCCATCACATAACATTTTTATTACAAAAAAAAAAAGCAGACATTTTGATGCAAAAATGACTTAAGTGAAAATTTGTTCTCATACCTAATTATCAATTGCTGCAATAAAGGGAAATTTGCACAAAGCATTGGTAAAGTTGCCATTTGCAGAGAGCAATTTTAGCATTCATGACATTGACAATGTAGCCCGCATTGCATAGTTAGCACCACCCAAGTTACCTAGCGCATGTTAGTCCTGGGACCCGGTAGGTGCAGCACTTGCTGATGGCTGGTGATCGTCAAAATGCTACTCCAGTGAATTCCTATGGGTGTGATCCCACACGCATCGTTCCAATCGCAGAGTGCTTTGAATCATGGAATTGCTTTGAAATCATGGCACCTCCACCATTTGGCAAATTGTGGGCACTTTGCGTAGTGGGTCCCAGGTCATATGCTACTTGCACAAGCAGATAGGATTTCCACAGAAACAGCCCCCAAATACACCATCCTGGGGATATGCCGGTGCCAGGCCTTGACCAGGTTGCTCTGATGGTCCCGGAACAACCAAAATTGAAAGAAAAAGGAGGCACACCACTGGCTGCAAAAGTTGCTTGCAGAACAGACTCTACATGTTACGGACACACAGGTCCTTCATCAGCTGCATTGTATTTCAATTTTGCTTAGAATACTTGCATAGCATGCGATACTCTAAGGTCCAGAGCCCCCTTGAGCTATTTCAGCTGTGATTTCCGCTGTTGAAGAATCATAGAAGCACTATTGCAAGCCTATACCGATGATTCCATAGGAGCGATTGCAATTTGCCAAAATTTCATTTTAAGCGTATAACAATTTTTCAGTCCTTCTGCCTTTACAAAGTTTGCTTGGTCTTATGTTTCTACATGTATGATTAAATACGAAAAGTTACCATAATTGCATCTAACTACCATGCGTTATAGGCTTAGAACCATTCACAGTGGTTTATTGTGTATATAACGCTGGAGTGTTTTGCCCTGTCTGCATTAGTTCATTACCTTTATTTAGAAAGTTAAATAGTACTTCTTTTGTGCTAGTTCTACTTAACTGATCGCGGTAAACTGAAATCTGATTGTTTTCTACAGGTTAGTGCGTAATCATTACAATAAGCTTTGCATTATTTAATAAGCCTTCTGATTTCCATTTTTTCCTATTCCTTATAATTATTGTTCTTTTTCCACCTACATCTCCTCAAAGCTTGTCTCGAGCTTCAGCTATACACCTCATTAAATTAATAATCGCTAACGTTACTTCTTAGCTTCCTGCAACACGGTTTTACCATGCATCTTCTCTCTCTCGCTGAAATGTAACTGTTTTCCTTTTAAGGGTAATTGAATATCACTGAGCTAAAAGTCTTTGAGCACTTTTATACCATTAACATAATAACGCCGTGTGTACATATAAACTACTGTTCTGAGATTCCTCAATATGCAATTTTGCCATCACATTAGTGGCTCTTGTTGAAATAACAACTCTTGTGGCGAGGCGAGTTTATGCTCCACAATCCTCTTTGCATTAATGTTGAAGATATCAGTCATGAAGGAAGTACGCAGGAAAGAGTGGATTCACTTGACAGCAAATCCAAATCCAGAAAGCCTAGCATTGTTGGCATTTGCCAGCACGCAGCTGCAGTGTTTCATGGTCTCTATAAAGGGTATTATGTAAATGGCAATGGATGGAAACTGAGATAGTTGATAGCTGAGCGAGGAACAAATTAGTTTAGATTCTGTATTGAATTTGGGCTTGAAGTGAGACACCACTTTACAGGCAGGGCTGGGCCACCCATGACGTCACTTTAACTGCGTGCGTCAGGCGGCGTGTTCCAAGAGTCACCTATGCATGCCTGGCTACCTATGCTGGGGCACCTATGCCTGCCTACCTATACTGAGGCACCTATGCCTGTCTAGCCTACACTGGGGCATCTATGCCTGGCTAACCTATACTGGGGGCACCTATACCTGGCTTCTATACAGGAAACACCTATACAAGGCTACCTACCTATACTGAGAGTGGCTATTACGTGGGGTGCAAATTGCTGGGTGCCGTGTGATCATTCCAAATTGGAGGGGGGGGGGGCTGCGCAAACTCACTATTTGCAGAAAAAAAAGTCTAGAGCTGGCCCTATTTAAAGGGAACCCGAGGTGAGAGGAATATGGATTTTTTTTTCCTTTTAAATAATGCACATTGCCTGGTTGTCCTGCTGGTCCTGCTGGTCCTCTGCCTAATACTGTTTGCCATAGGCCCTGAACAAGCATGCATGTAAGGAAGCATAATTCAGCGTGTCTAGAAATCTGCCTTTCAGTGACTCTGTAATTGGGACATAAAGTGAAGGAAAACTTTTTTAGTGCTTGAACAGATAGTATTAACAACTTCAGATTTGTACACTGGTTTTGTTATGTCTGTATGTGTCCGTGTTTGGAAAAACTTCCAGTCCCATAGGAAGAAGTTCCCCAGTTAGAGGACGTAGCGAGCTCAGTGTGCGCAGGGTCAGCGTTCTCGTGCAGCCCTGTATGACATATTTACAGTCTTCAACATTATAGTCAAAGACAGTAAGATAGGAAGAGGCTGAGCTCTTGTCATGTGCTGTTGCCTCCCATCTCTGCCCTCTCTCTGCATAATGCCTGCCCCTATGTGGTTTCTCCTATGTGTGTGTGTGCAGCTCTTGAGGAAAGTGCATGCCACAATGCCCAGGACTAATTCTGGGTCCATGGTCCTATTGGGAAAAAAAGCCATTTTATAACTGAAAAAAAAAACGAAAACATCAAAATGATGGATGGGGAGTGGGCAATTTCGCACCAATATGGTCAGGAGTCATAGTGAACAGATACATATGCTCATTTATAGTTGTATTTTAGGTTATAGATATCCTGAGGCCAGTGGACAGTACACTAAGACCATTTTAGCCTTTTCTGGACACTAAGACCATTCTAGCCTCTTCTGAGAGCCTTCAATCAGTGCCAGGCTTTTATAATGACAGGCCAAGGGGAACAAATACCATGTGACCTTGAATCACAGCTCGGGGATCTGCCAGCTTCATTGATTCGCCAGATCCTTATAAACGGCCCTCCGAGTTTTCACCAACATCACACTTTAGATGAGCTCTGTTATTTTTCATTTGTCACCTGCCATCACTGTTGTATGTGGAAAGCTCTGGAGATCTTCCCCAGGGTTCACAACATGACAGAGAGCAGGAGACTATGAAAAGTGGCACTTTAATTAAGTGCCAGTCTTTGTTCACTACCAACTCTGTCTTTACAGCAGTAAATGAACGAGGGTAGAGGTTTTCTTGCTCTAAACACCAAATGTGAAAGGCAGTATGAAAATACACCAGACTCAAGTCAGTATAAGGGTAAATAATCTCAGTATTTATTTCCACAGTTAAGCTTTATTTAAATCCAGAAAAAGAAACAAAAGAATCAATTTTTTTTTTCATTTTTTTAGGACCTTTTAGGATTTTCTTGGGGCCATTTCATACTGTTGTCTGGACACAATTGAATGCTTCATTGCAACACTCCAGAGAATATTTTGCATCAAAGTTCTTTGTGTCATCTTCATTATTTCAATGTATTTGTAAAATAACTTATATCTGTGGCGTAGGCAGTCAACACAAAGTTAGGGCATATCCCCTCAACCTGCCCACTCAGGTTGAGGGAATATTCCTATACATTAGAGTCCTCGCATTGCTTGTCTCAGGGTTCCACATTTTCAGACACACATATCCTGCCCCTCCCATTTCCCACACTCCTACATGAAGAAACAAGCAGTACACAACCCATTCTCAAACAACAGTCCTCAGCCACTACAATGTAATCCATATAGTATCTTTTAAATTTGCCCACATGTTGCTCTCATGCAGACTCAAAGAGTATGACAATAAAATATCATACATTGTATGCAAAGCAGATACCAGATCAATAATATAATGTAGTCAAGTAAAATGTTTTTTTTTAAAGGCAAGCATACATATGAAGCATCTTCATATATTTCTAACAACTAGCTCATAAGTAAAACAAAAAGTATAATGACATAATATGCTCCAATCCACAAGATAGAATGACACAACATACTGTATACCTATGTATACGTTGGAACAAAACCCATACTGAAATCCAGATAAGGATGAGCATTTTTATTCCAAACTGAAATTGACATTTCTGATAAGAACTCGGAAATCAGATTTTTTTTTGCGGAAATACGACGTAACACAGTCATTTTAGCCCAATCACAGAACTCTGACGCATTGGACCAATCAGAGAGTAAACTCGGAAGTATTTGGCCAATCAGAGTGCCAAAAATAACCTAAAAGGGACTCCCCGGAAAACAGAAATCGGAGTTCTGCAGAAAAACCGCATTACCACAACTCGGTATTTTGAACCAAATTACAGAACTCAGAAGCATTGGACCTATCGGAGAATTCAGAGTCAACTGGGAAGTATTTGGCCAATCAGAGAATGCAAAAATGACTAAAAAAGACTCTGAAAACAGAATCAGAAATCCGCAAAATCGGTTATCAGCACTGGCGGAAATTGGAATTTCCACAGAATCGTATATCGACATTTCTGACCATCCCTCAATCTAAACTAGACTACAAAGTGGACCTGTGAGAGCCCCTAGCAAAGACAGAGACTCTGTATTTCCTTTTGCAGTGAGCACATAAATATGCATAGGAAATATAGTTTAGTTTTTACCAATATATGAGGAAATTTCTTTCTTTTTTTTTTATAGTAAAAATAGGTTGAGGGGTTCTTTTTATCTTTGTATGCATGTAGAGAGTTGTATTACCACATATTGTTTTCAGTGAGCACTACCTTTCGGCAAATGAGCCGGTTTCTTCACGAGGAAGAGATGCGGTACACGGAATCCATGTCTCTGAAATGCTCCGTGACAAACCCATGCAGCATTCCATAAAGATATTATCACAAAGCTCTGAATGGCGGTGATGAGAGACTTGATTAAATATTTAAAAATGGGAGCCTGGCTTGTGGATTCTGGTACCTCACAGAATAGATTTTTATATTCATGCCCAGATGGCAATACTTTAGAGCTGACCTTCTCCTCACAACAGTGATCAATAGTAAATGCTATTTGTACTTCTCTACTGAGAACAAAGCTGCCAGGGTATAAAAATCACTTTAATGTGCTTTTATTCCTTTTTTTTTTTCTATTTCACTCAGTCCTTAAGGGGAAAATGTACCACACTGTCGATAAGAACATATTTTCTGCCCTATGGAGGATTGTGCCTTCATGTATGTACTGATGTGTGGCTTAAAGAGAACCTGTTAGGGTACAAATATGGGAGTTGCCATGGCTGGATGGTTTTTGAATCACTACATTTTTTCCAATTAGGGAAAAAAAATACAGAATAAAAATAATTAAGTTTAATGATAAGGTAAATGAATGGCAATTTAAAGGGAATCTGAAGTGAAAATAAACTTATGATGACATAATGAATTGTTAATGTAGTTCAGCTAAGAAATAAAACATTAGTAGCAAAGACAGAGTCTCTAGATGGTATCTATGCAACATAGTTACTCTGAGCTCGCAAACCCAACTTGGGTCAGAGACAGTCCTATTTTCTGAAACACTTATACATCAAAGCAACAGTGAGACACAGCTTCAGATAAGGTTTTACTGCAGGGGAGGTTAAAGCGATATTACCTAATTGCTCTGTTTCATCGTTTAAAATACAGAGTGTGGTTTGTATTTGCGAGTATGACAGAATGATGCAATGTTCTAAAATTAACAAAAAAAAAGTGGAAACAGGCCCTTAAAGTTTTCCTGCCAGGAAGTTCAAAGGGCCATCATCTCCGCTCTGTTTCATCATTTAAAATGCAGAGTGTAATTTGTAAACTATAAATATTAGAGAATTTTGCAGTGTTATAGAAAAACAGCTATATAACTAGAAATAAAAATTACAAGACTCTTTTCTTTGCTACTAATGTTCTATTCATTATCTGTACTACACATTTTTTGTTTTTTGTTTTCGCTTCAGTGTCACTTTAATTGAATTAAAAACATAAATCAATCTTTATTTATTTTCAGTGTAATGTGCCTATTGCTGAATTAAATTATTTTATCCACTAGACATAAGCAGAACACCAAAGCAGTGCAAGGCTAAAGGCTGCATGATTTTATTTCAGGCACTAGATGGCAGCAAGACTTTCACTTTGGTGTCAGAAAGAGTACCACTCGTGATTAAAGTGGACTTGAATTCAGAACTTTTCTGTTCTAAATGATAAGCAACAGCATAATAACCTTTAAAGAAACAATGTTTCCTTGTTACAGCTGATATAAATCCTGCAATAAATCTGCAGTGTGTCTACTTCCTGCTTTTAAGGAAGCAGACAAGGTTAACATCCTGTGTTTAGAAATTAGCTGCTCTGCTGAGGCTGATGAGATTCCTGAGCTGACACCGCTTAGGGATCAAATTACACTTGTGATTAGTCACAAATGAATGTGAATTAGACAGGCTAAACTCTCTAAATACATACAGGGTGTATTTCACTATGTTTTCCTTCTGCCCTGTGCAAGAGTTCAGGTCCACGTTAACCATTTCTGTGTAGTGTTTTGAGCCTAAGTAAAGCTTGAGATAATGCTAATGATGGCCGTAACGCTCATCCCTTAAAGGGAACCTGAACTGAGTAAAATTATTTAAAATTGAAGGTAACTTCAAATGAACATTCCATAGTTACCTTGCCATCAGCTCCTCTCAGAAGCTCACCATTTTCTTCTGACAACAATCCCCTCCAGTTCTGACAACATTTTGTCAGGACTGAAATTGATCAGTTGCTGTTAGTTTTATATCAGTTGCTGCCAGTTATAGCTGAGAGGACAACTGATGTGCCAGGCAATGTCCATGTTTCCCTATGGCTCAAGTGGGCGATGTGTGCTGACCAGAAAGCTGTTATGGGGTAATGGCCATTTTTAAAATGGAGGATGGAGAATTCCATTAACCACAGAGGACAAGCGGGACACAGGAGAGGAGAAAGAGATTGATGAGTAGACTACATAGGAGGTAAGTATGACCTGTATATGTTTATTTTGACTTTCAATTTTCAGTTCAGCTTTGCTTTAAGCACCATCTATTCACGTGAATAGACAGCCGCCTGCACAATCATTGGCCAATGTTCACACAAATGCGACGCACGATCCCGTTGTTTCCCATCTCCTTGTTCCAATTGCAATCGCCAAATCCTGCCATACTGCTTACTAGCAGAAAATGATTTGACCAAGATGCTGGGCTGCTGGTTCAGATGCTGGGCTGCTGGTTCAGATGCTGGGCTGCTGGTTCAGACGCCGGTCTGAACCAGATCTAAGGAAGTTGAGGAAAGGTGCCTTATGTGACCTGTTACTTGCTGCTGGGTCACATGAGGCGGCGCTGTAGCCAGAGTGGAAGTGGGACTTCATGTGTGGCTGGTGATCCCACCGCTAATCTGGGGGTGAGTGAGGTAGCGCCGGTGCAGAACATACCCGGCATCCTGGAGATCAGAGCGGCTGCAGGCCAGCAGGGAGGAAATGCTGTCTTGAAGGAAGCAGAGGGAGGTAAGCATAGTGCCAGTGCCTGCAATGTACAGCCCAATGTGTCTCTCCTCTCTGTTCCGGCTTTGCACACAACCATCGGGGTGCTCACAATGTATTGCTGCAGGCGGCAATAAGTCTAGAACCAGCTTTGGATATAATAGGTTAATTCATTTGTGAAGTGACCTTAATCATGTTGCCTACAGAAGCTCCAGGTATAGTTTCCACAGTTTGAGAGTTTTAAGCAAGTTCGGATGAAGGGCTGAGTCTTTTAACTTCCGGCTATGGTATGAGAGATGCAGACATGGAGTGGGTGAGCATGTAAGTACAGAGAACTAAAGCAGACATTTAGAAGGGGGGATAGAATAATGATGATGTACAATTTGTAACATGGCTGATTGTCAGGCCTATTAGCATTTCTGTGTGAATGCCTTTGACGAATTTCTGCATATTTAAGAATCTTAAATTATACCTCTTTTCCAACAACTGAAGTCTCCCACTCAGAGCAAAGAAACGTGAGAAAATAATATAACTGCACTCCTACAACTTCGCGAAAGCTTCTTTGGTGTTAACATTTATGTTAATCAAAAAAAGGTCAAATTTGCTCTGCCAGCTCTACCAGCTGTGCTCAAAGATCAGGCAAACAATCATAAATAGAAGTGAAAATGTTAGTACCATCTCTCGATTGATTCTAGCTTTAACATTGATCAAAGGATTTTCCAATGGATTTTAAATGCAGTTTGAAGGGGAACTTCAGCCTAAACAAACATACTGTCATTAAGTTACATTCCTTATTTTAATTAAAATAGATAGGTAATATAATCTCTTAGCCACCCTGGTTTAAAAGAACAGGCAAAAGTTTGTGATTTTATGAGGGCAGCCATCTTTTGGTTGAAAGGAGGTGAAAGGGAGCATGAGACACAGTTCCAACTGTCCTGTGTCTTGATCACCCCTCCCAGCTGTGTGCGCTAGGCAACGAGAATAACAACATCAGAAATTCCATCATTCGTTGCACAGCATCAGGGGAAAAATGCCCGGGCAGGTTTCTTTGATGGGGCGGAGCTTAGCTTCTGTGCAGCTAAAAAGGAGGCTTGCGTAAGAAAAACAAGGTTCTGATGCTGTGAAACTGTTCAAGAAACACCAAGCCTTTTTAGTGCTGCTGAGTAGATTTTTAGTCTGGAGGTTCACTTTAAGCAATACCAAGAATCATAATCAAAAAAACATACATACGCCAAGCACAACTAGGTCAATCCTGAAATTCGGTTTGACACTTGCATACCTCTGAGTAGCAACCATGGGCTTAAGCCCCTGTGACCCCCACGATAGCAGGGGGGCCTGGGGGCCCTGCCTCCTATCTGCATGTGGAATAGGGATGGGAGCGCTATATTTACCTACTTCCAGCGCTGCACGTCTCTGCACATGACAACGGCGGCACTTTCTGCTGCTCTTCGCCAAGCACCCGATCACATGACTCGCTTCGGTCAATATGATAGGGAGCCAGTAAATGGCAGTAGAGAGAATGTGCTGTGATGCATGGAGGAGACCCAAAGAAATGGAAGCAGGTAATACATTCACTACATGTTCCAATTAGACCGGGACTGACGGCGGGGAACGAGTGATAGGAGGAGGGCGGCATGGGACATGACAGCTGCCCCAGGTAAGTGTCAGTTTTTGCTTTTTAAACCCTCCACAGAACCCCTTTAAGTGACAAGATTATAAATGCTATATAAAAATACTGCTACATAAATACTAAATAATAATAATAATATATTTTATTGTACTTTATTAGCATGCATGAAAAATCGCATACGAAATGCATGCAAAAAATAAAAGATCCAGAACCTAAGAATTGCAAACCAGAGACTTGTCTTCCCACCTTAGTCAATCCATTCCTATATTTCAGTTTCCTGATTGATTTCACTTATTGACTGGAGTTGGTCTTCAGCCTGTGGATGCCGCTTCCTCTCCTAGCAATAATATGAGCTGTCCTAATCCATTCATCCAGCCGTCTGTTCTACTAATGTCAGTATAATTGTTTTGTTTTAAATAGTCATGCGGATTTATTTCTATCAAGTCTAAAATGTTATTTTTTTTTTAAGTGGAGGAAGAGGATGGTGTTATGAATATTGTACCGCTCATCACAGTTTTGTCTGTTTCTGCAGATTGAGCTCAGTGTGAAACACAAGAAGAGAGAAATGTTTTAAATAGGATCTTGCAGGGACAAAAAATTAAAACAACAACACATCATGGCCGCGTACGAGAGATTGTTTTTATCATAAATAATGCATATTTTGGGTGATTATACCCGATACATAGTCATAGCTTGGCTCAGACAAGCGGGCATGTTTATCGCTGTAAAGATGGGAAGACAGTGGGGGTATTAATTGTTCAAGAATATCTAGGCAGATTGCATTCGTTTTTCAACAATTATATGGCACCTTAAGTGACATGCAATGTAATCACTATACTGTGGCAAGCAGAATAACGCATGAAAAGTTGTCCTGCCTTAGCAGCATAAGGAGTAGAGTGTAGGTACCTACACTCCACTCCTTATACTGCTAAGGCATTTTTTTTGTATTGACCTGAGGAAGCAGGCCATGACTCGCGAAACGCGTTGTCAATTTTTTTTTTTTATAAATATTGTTGAACTGGTGTCTGTATCTTCTGGATAGGTAAGCGATTACCTCTCACTTTCATGTTATGTTTTAAAGTTTAACACCTATATATTTTGCTGCCTCCACCCCACCCTTCTATCAGTCAGACCTCCTTTGGAGGTAATAGCTTTATCGTTTTCTGGAAAGTGTATTAAACCACAGGAGAGCGACTGTCTCGTACCCGGCAGGACCTGGAGCACCGAGCAGATACTGCACCATTGGGCTCCTGAGCTCACTCTACTTTCCATTTTGGTGCTCTTGGTCTCTACAAGAACCACTGAACCCCTTCTGTAATGTATACATGTCAGCAGTTGCTTCATAATAATTTGGGGAAAGTTTTTTTTTTTTTTAATTACTCATTAATCAAATAGACTTGATTTTTTTTCTTAAACATCAGTGACATAACTACAATTAATAATGCCCCCCAGTGAAACTTTATTGCCCCCTCCCCCCCAATGTTCATACCCCTTCCCTTAGCCTCCCTTTACAGCTTGAGGGCCCATCTCCCAAGTGTCATAAAACGAGTGTGTCCATCATGGTTTTCATACCCATAACAAGCGTAGTCACACAAAACCCCTGATCTGGAGTAAAGTCCCCGGTATCAAAGGAAGGGTTGGTAGTTGGGGTCCACCATAGCTCTGGCCCCCCTTTGATCACGGGGCTACTCTCCTTTTGTTACACCCCTGTTAAACATGTTGTTTTAACTAAAAATATTTTGGTATGACAGAGCTTGCAATATGCAAACATTTCACAATGTGGCAGAATAGGAAATTAATGTTTTGCAACCTACACATTGTCTAATCAATTTATCACCCAACAGCTAATTGTACTAATTTGTTTACATCACCAGACTGAATGTGTTCTGGAGGTGAATGTTTGGCTAGGAAACCGCATGAGCTGCAGAAACATGGATACAAACTGCCAAGTCCATACAGGGACTGCACTCTTTAAGTGTAGGAAAACATCAAGAAGGGATGCCTCTCTGTGTTACCCTTGACAACAACTGAGACTTTGGCAGCTATTTCCTAACCATTAGTTAAAGAAGAACTCCAGTGAGAATAACGCAATGAACAGAAGTGCTTAATTTTTACAATAATTCTGTATAAATGATTTAGGCCTTGTTCACATTGCGGTTGGCTCACATGTCCATCCGTGGGGTTATTATTTTTTTAGAGCGTTTTTCGGCCATTTTCTGCGTGGTCGTTTGTTTTTGTAGGCATTTTTGTAAGAGCTTTTGCAGAGCGCTTCTGTCTTTTGTTACAGAAAAAATCCGGAAACAATAAATACAATGTATTTAAAAAAAAATGTTGCAAAAAAAAAAAAAACACTCATGCAATCGCTTGACAAAACGATTTTGTGAGCGTTTTTCCTATACCTTTCATTGAGGCAAATTGCCTCAAAAATGGCTCAAGCACCGCTTTTCAAAGCGGATCGCAAATGAACCGCTATATGAACTTTCTCATAGAGAATCATTGCACAAGCGCTTTCAGGGCGATTTTGAAAATCGCCTGCGCATAAAATGTAACAAAAATGCCTATAATGTGAACAAGGCCTTAGTCAGTGTTTGCCCATTGTAAAATCTTTCCTCTCCCTTATTTACATTCTGACACTCATCACATGGTGACATTTTTTCTGCTGGCAGGTGATGTCCATAGAAGAAGATGCTTCTTTTTTGGCAGTTGGAAACAGCTGTTATTTCCCACAATGCAGCAAGGCTCCCATAGTGTGATGTCAGCACCCTGGTACTGACATCACACTGTGGGAGGGGTTTCACCTGAATATCAGCCATACAGAGCCCCCTGATGATCCGTTTGAGAAAAGGAAAAGATTTCTCATGTAAAAGGGGGTATCAGCTACTGATTGGGATGAAGTTCGATCCTTGGTTACGGTTCCTCTTTAAGTGTAGGAAAACATCAAGAAGGGATGCCTCTCTTTGTTGCCCTTGACAAAAAGTGAGAGTTTAGCAGCTATTTCCTAACCATTAGTAAAGTCATCAAAAATATAAAACGATACAACTAGTATCTCACTGGCTACAATGAGCAATGAAGGAAAAGTATACAGTAGTGCAAGAGGCAGAGTGCACAATGCAGTGTGCATTAACTATTGGACTGCTGGCCTTTTATTGAGCCAATCAATAGTAAGATATGTAATAATAGTGAGACTAGTAAGATGTGATTACAGTACCTGAAGTGAGATGACCTTGTCTCAATACATGGCCTCCCTACTTATGTGCCACTACTTTTTGCCACGACTTTTTGCCAATATTGCTCCCCCACGAGCAGATGTACTAGTCCAAAACCTAAGACCTACTGTGATTGACAGTTACATAGGAAATAAAAAAAAGAATCACAGTGCATTTACTCTGGCATACATATATGGATGTGTACATTTATCTTTTAAAGGAATACTTAAGGCAAAAAAAAAAAAATGACATAGACTCACCTGGGGCATCCCTCAGCCCCCCGAAGCTGGATGGTGCCCTCGCAGCCCCGCTCCGATCGTCCTGTCCCCGCCGGCGGCTACTTTCGGATCGGCGACAGCCGCCGACAGGCTGGGAACGCGGCTGATTTTCCGCGTTCCCAGCCGCTGCTATCCCCCTCTATGCTGCTATAGCGTATATATAGACGCTATAGCAGCATAGAGGGTGATAGCAGCGGCTGGGAACGCGGAAAATCAGCCGCGTTCCCAGCCTGTCGGCGGCTGTCGCCGAACCGGAAGTAGCCACCGGCGGGGACAGGACGATCGGAGCGGGGCTGCGAGGGCACCATCCAGCTTCGGGGGGCTGAGGGATGCCCCAGGTGAGTAAATGTCATTTTTTTTTTGCCGTAAGTATTCCTTTAAATTACACTTTTTGCTATAATGCAAGTTTAAAGGACAACTGAATTGGGAAGGATATGGTGGCCTCCAAGTTAAGTTTCTTTTAAACAATATAAGTTGCCTGGCCTCTTACTGATCTCTTTGATTGCAGTAGTATCTGGATTACACCTCTAAAGCAAGCATCCAGCTAATCTAGTCTAGACTTCAGACTTGCATTCAGGGCCAGATTTGTACTCTTTACCTCCCAAGTCCACTGTCACCAGCCGCCCCCCTTCAGCATAGTTAGCCAGATGACCCCTCCCCCTTTCATTCCAGTATAGGTAGCCAGATGACTCCCTCAATCCCCCCCCCCCTTTCCTTTCAGTATAGCTGTTATCAGTGTCGCTCATTTCTCTGCTTGTCTCCAGTGCATATACTTCCTCTACCTTCCCGTCTCCAATGCTGCCCAAGTCCATAGCCGCCGACCACAATGCAAACGTGCACGGAGAGCAAGGTGGCTGCTGCACAGGTGGCTAGCAGCAGAGTAACGCAGTCAGGTGCTCACCTAATCTCCCTGCATTGCAGCATTTGCAAGCTTGCAAATGGTGCACCAGTGTAGCCTGCTGCTTTGGTGCCGTTGCTCCTGTGGTGCCCTAGGCCATGGCCTAGTGGCCTTGGCCTAAATCCGACCCTGCTTGCATTGTTTAAAAGGAAATAAATATGGCAATCTCCATATCCTTTTCAGTTCAGATGCTCTTTAAGTAGTACTGGATTGGAATGGAATATGTTAAGTTGTCGATATGCTTTCACTGTGTGTAGGTATTGATTGTAATGTTCAAAAGCATTAGGACCCCCCCCCCCCCCATCCTCTCAATTACATCTGGTTAACAAACGTGTATAATTGCTTCACATTTCATAAATAGTAGCATCCACTGTTATGAATGAACAACTATTTTTTATTTGATTTTAGTTAAAATTATACCTGATTTATGATTCATTACTTCTTGTTTTAATTTGATCATGTGCTTCAAATATAAACAGTCAGGATTAGGAATAACATTCAGCATCACACTTGCTCCTTTGGGAATAAGATGTACCTCATACAATGAGACAAGTGAGACGTGGGATGTTAACACTGATGAAACTGAAGAAGAGAATAAAACTACCTCCCAAAAAATTCTAAACAATAACAGGACACAACAAAAAGGGAAAACTGTTTTCCTATAAGTCATCGCTTTTCTCCATCAAAAGTATTAACTCAAAGCCTAACCAGCATGGTATTTTCTTCTTACCTTAAAGGAATACTATCGATTCACATATTTTTTTCAATTGACACAGGAATTGTTTGGGAAGTGCTGGTGTATACATTTTAGTAGCAACTTCTTTGTTTACTGTTAGCAAAATACATTCAAAGTTTACTGACGCCAAAACTGGCCGCTGACTGAGCCATGAGGAGAGGGGAAATTCCCCCACACTTGATCAGTTAACTCTATGTGTAGCTCTGTGTGTGACAGAGAAGAGAGCTCCCAACAGCTGCAGCTCCTGTGTCCTGTGTTTCTGACTGACCTGTCTGAAGAGAGCAGAGGAAATGTAACTAATTGTCACAGCTTTTCATACTGTTTTTGCTCAGAGTTTGATATGTTTGATATTTGCTTTCTGTAGCCTGATATGCAACTCTGGCTGTGCATTGAAGCAGACACCCCTTCTGCAATTGATTTGTCAATAAATTACAGCTTTTGCCTCTGATATTTAACATGACAAGTAGGAAAATGTTTACACAGCTACTTAGACAATATTTGTACATTGTCATTTTAGAACACTTGGGTATCGATAGTATTCCTTTAAACAGCTAAGTTTGCAATGTCAACTGCCTGCATGAATGTCAGGTACTGCTTGGCAGAACTGAATATCTGACTGTGTTATGTCCAACGTCTCCCTCCTATCCCTTCATTATCCACAGGAGATAGCCAGGGGTGGGCTGGGAGGGGGACCAGTGGAAGATACTCCTTACTGTCTTCCTGTGCTCCAAATAAGAGAGTAGAGAGAGAAGGTGGATGTGATCAGGATCTATACTCTTTGCACAGATCTCTGAGTCATATGCAGGGCTGATTCTAGACTTTTTGCCACCTGAAGCAATACAGTGTGAGGACGCCTCCCCCAGCGTCTCACCTTCCCCAACCTGTGTGTGCAAAGCCTGACTGGGGAGGAGAGACATATCGGGCTGTGCATTGCAGGCACAAGCATTATGCTTACCTCCCTCTGTTTCTTCCAAGACAGCATCTCCTCCCTGCTGGCCCGCAATGTTCCCCAGGATGCCGGGTATGTGCTGCACTGGCACCACATTGCTCACCTGCTCTCAGCAGATTAGTGACGGGATCACCAACCACATATGAAGTCCTGTTTCCTCTCTGACTACAGCGGCGTCGCATGTGACCCGGCAGCAAGTAACAGGTCACATGAGGTACCGCTGTAGCCATGGATACAGGACGTTGGACGAGTGGATGGAGGTCTCAAGCTGGGCTGCTGAGAGCAGGTCAGTGAACCGGCGCCGCATATCTAGGGATGAGGAGATGGGGAATGCGAGGAGGCGGATAACTGGGGAGGGGAGCTGCCTCTTGCTGCCCACTAATTCTTGTCACCCTGAAGCACATGATTTACATTGCTTCGTGGAAGAACCACCCCTAGTCAGAATATTACATGCTAAAAATGCATGGACAAGCATAACACTACCTTAACCCCTTCCTGACCGCCTAACGCCGATAGGCATTGGGAAGGTGGCAGCCCCAGGAGTGGAGCCGCGGTCTGATCATGGCTGATAGCCTGTGTAACGGCTTAAAACATGTACAGCACTGCGATCTCCTGCACTCCATTGGCCCAAAAAGATGATGACCTCTCATAGGCTGATGCCTCTGAGAGCCGATCACACTGATTGGCTCTCCGGGGGGAGGGAGGGATGTTGGGTAGGGAAATATAAAGAAAAATAAGGTTTTTTATAAAAAGAAAAAAAACAATAACATTAATAATTAAAAAACAAAAAAACAAAAACAAAGTAGCAGCAGCAATCAGATGCCACCAACAGAAAGCTCTGTTGGTGGCAAGAAAAGGGAGAAAAATTCATTTGTGTGATAAGTATAGTATGGCTCTGCAGCAAGCTTTTAAATCTGAAGAGCACAGAATTGTAAATAAATAGCCTGGTCATTAGGGGGGGTGGGGGGGGGGGGGGTGTAAGCCTGTTGTCCTCAACTGGTTAATATTATTGTATTATTTATTTTTCAATTAAATTGGCGGGAGTTGGTGCAAAAACACTAACTAGCTTTCTCTGGGAAGGAGAAGTTGAAGCTAGGAAATAAGTAGTAAAAAGGTATTGGTTAACTGGATCAGCTGCTAGAAGCTCAAATTTGTGAATCCCATTTTTTTTCCCGAGTGGGCCTAATGCCTCATAAATATATTAGGTGAACTTTTTGTTCCTCTATTATCAAGAGTAGCAATAATCCACAGCAACCAGTTAAAATGTATGCTTTCTTTTTTTTTTTTATTGGAATCTGATGGGTGTACTCTGATTGGCAGTTGCTCAATGAGTCTGATTTGTAAGACTGGGACAGAGATAGCTGAAGTTCTGCAGTAACTTGTCCGGTG
Source organism: Hyperolius riggenbachi (assembly GCF_040937935.1). Taxonomy (NCBI): domain Eukaryota; kingdom Metazoa; phylum Chordata; class Amphibia; order Anura; family Hyperoliidae; genus Hyperolius; species Hyperolius riggenbachi. Next base: position 506,367,999 of record NC_090647.1, on the reverse strand, counting down.
AATGCAGATGGCAATTTATGAGAAAGCAGTGGCGTGGCAATAGGGGATGCAAAGGTAGCAACTGTATCAGGGCTCCTAGATCAGAGGGCCTCTGGAGGCACCCTCCTTCAACCACTTTATTAGCTCTTTATTGGTGCTAATCTGGCACTGATCATCTCTGTATGTTCTTTGATTAGTTGTAACCATTAATAGACGGTTCCTCTCCCAGGCCTACACATTTCTGACACTACAGCTGCTCTTGGCATTTTTTGGTGCTTCATATCAATTGTTATGTATAGAGAACTTGGGGGAGAGGCAATGTCAGGGGCATAGCAATAGGGGTTGCAGAGGTAGCGACTGCATCGGGCCCTTGGGCCAGCGGGGCCCCATGGGGCTCTTCCTCAACCAAAGTATTAGCTGTTTATTGGTCCTGTGGTGGTAATAATCACTTCTAGAGATGATTTGAATAGTAGTAATCATTAACAAACTGTTCCCTACCCCCTTCTTGCACCTCTAATACAGTAGATGACCTTGGCAGGTTTTGGTGTGCCGTATCACATGTATGTATAGAGTGCTTGGTGGGGCCCAATATAAAACTGGCAACGGGGCCCAGAGCCCAATAGCTACGCCACTGGGCAATGTAAAACTCGCACTGGGGTCCAGAGCTTCTAAGCTATGCTACTGTGAGAATATACATTGTGTTTTCCTCGTATCATGTAGAAAAAAATGAAAAACAAATACTGGACAGGTTTACTTCCTGTACATAAGACTCTATCTCTGCACCTTGCCTGTCATTGACACAGTGTGCGTTTGTTCAAATAATGTATTGCACGTTTAAGAGGTTTTTTTGTGTGTGTGTGTGTGTGTGTATACAGTGTGTGTGTGTGTGTGTGTGTGTGTGTGGTGTGTGTAGGAGTATGTGTGTGTGTGTGTAGGAGTATGTGTGTGTGTGTGTGTGTGTGTAGGAGTGTGTGTGTGTGTAGGAGTGTGTGTGTGTGTGTGTAGGAGTGTGTGTGTGTGTGTGTGTGTGTGTGTGTGTGTGTGTGTGTGTGTGTGTGTGTGTGTGTGTGTGTGTGTGTGAGAGTGTGAGAGTGTGAGAGTGTGTGTGTGTGTGAGAGTGTGTGTGTGTGTGAGAGTGTGTGTGTGAGAGTGTGAGTGTGTGTATGTGTGTGTGTGTGTGTGTGTGTGTAGAGTGTGTGTGTGTGTGTGTGTGTTAGGACACAATAAATGATGTGTAAAAGCTTTCAATACATCCCGTTAAGTTGCTTTAGAAAATAATTCCTTCTATTTAATAAGTGTAAAAACATCCATATTTATGACTATGCAAACAGTAAAAAATTGAGATAACTGAATTAACAAAACATGTTATGCCCCTTCTGTTACATATTTATAATTTGTAAAGAAATCTGCATTAAAGTGGACCCAAGGCAGCATAAAAAAACCCCCAAAAACATAGTGCCTCCTCCACGATGCCTCCCAGATCCAGATCCATCTCCACACTGCTCTCCATGGCCCCGTTCATCTTCCGCAGCACATCCTTCTTCCGTCACCGGCAGAAGAATCCAATATTACCGTGACCCAGAAGTACTTCCTGGGTCACGGCTTTTTTTTAAAATAAAAGAAGGTTTTATTGAAGTACAGCAGATAATTATACAAACTGTTGTATATGTTACGGCCAGAACCCGAAGTCTGGCCACTTCGGGTTCTGGCCGGTCAGAATGCGAAGTGGCCGGCTCATGCGGCCAAAGTAAGAAATGTGTGTGATTATCGGACTTTGGCCGGCCAGAACGCGTTGTGATTTCACCCGGCCGGCCAAGTCCCGAAGTCCCCCTTACTGCCGGCCAGCTGCTCTCCTCTCCCCACCGCCAGAAATCTCAGCTCCCCTCTCCTCCCCCGCTACTCAGACCTCCGATCAGGGCGACCACACCAGCGAGGCAGAGAGAGGCAGAGCAGCTGCCAGCTCACGCGAGACCCGCAGGACCCGAACACTTCAATGCAGAAGTGTCATTGAACACTTCCGCATATGAAGTGTATGGGTCCGGGCGGGTAGCGAGTGCGCTGCGCTGCTCTGCCTTTCTCCACCTCTCTGGTCGCCCTGATTGGAGGTCTGCAGCAAAGCTCCCCCAGCCCAGCAAATCACCCCCAGCTATGCAAGGCACCCAGCAAAGCCCATAGCCCCCCCCCCCCCCCCCGACCATGCATTTCCAGCCATCAAATACCCCCCAGCCATGCATAGCCCCCCAGCAAAGCACCCACAGCCATGCATAGCCCCCCAGCAAAGCACCCACAGCCATGCATAGCCCCCCAGCAAAGCACCCACAGCCATGCACAGCCCCCCAGCAAAGCACCCCTAGCCACGCACAGCCCCCCAGAAAAGCACCCACAGCCATGCACAGCCCCCCAGAAAAGCACCCACAGCCACGCACAGCCCCCCAGAAAAGCACCCACAGCCACCCACAGCCCCCCAGAAAAGCACCTGCATTTATGCATAGCCCCCCAGCAAAGACACCTCCCCGAAGCCATGCACAGCCCCCCAGCAAAGCACCCCCAGCCATGCATAGCCCCCCAGCAAAGCACCCACAGCCACGCACAGCCCCCCAGAAAAGCACCTGCATTTATGCAAAGCACCCAGCAAAGACACCTCCCCGAAGCCATGCACAGCCCCCCAGCAAAGCACCCCCAGCCATGCACAGCCCCCGAGCAAAGCACCCCCAGCCATGCACAGCCCCCCAGCAAAGCACCCACAGCCATGCAAAGTGCCCAGCAAAGCACCCAGAAAAGCCCCCTTCATCTATGACTAATCACCACTGTAATTTGATCTCTCCCCTGTGTCACCTGACTGCCACAGCAGAGCAGCTAATTTAAAAGCACAGGATGTTATCAATATGTCTGCTCCCAAGAAAGCAGGATGTAGACACACTGCCGATTTATTGCAGGATTTGTATCAGCTGTAACTAAGAAATGCTTTTCTTTAAAAAGATTATTATGCTGCATCTTTCAGAGCAGAGAGGAAGTTCCGAGTGCCATTCACGGTGCTGGACAGGACCCAGGATGTTCTGGGATTTGTGCGTTTTGGACTTTGGCCGACTGACTTTGGCCGTTTCTAGAACTGGCCGGCCAATGTCAGAAATTCCCAGCATTTTGGACTTTGGCCGACGTCAAATCGGCCAGTTCTAGAAACGGCCGGCCAATTCTAGAATTGGCCGATTTCTGGTTTTGGCCATAACATATACAAACTTTAAGTGATGAACAGAGGATAATCCATTGGAAGAAACAGCTTTAGGACAATATGTTATTAGCACTTCAGAAGTAAGGCAGAATGTTGTCATGGCAAAAGATAGTTCGTAAAAGGTGTCAATACAAAAGAAGATAAACATACCAACAACAGAGGTACATAGCAATAGACATTGTCATGAAGACAGAGTTATTACTGGTAACACTGGAACATGAGGTCATAATAGCTCTAAACGGGCCAGAAGCATTTCTATTCAGTAGCCTGTGGGTACAGCAATAAACTGGGTCACGGCTTTGTTGATGATTAGAGGAGGCAGGGAGCGAGGTGACAGAGCCAAGGGAGCAAGTTGGTGAAGGCTGGGGAACGAGGCGTGTGTGTGTGTGTGTGTGGGGGGGGGTGAAGTGATTGGTGGCACTGGCTGGCAGGGCAAAAGGAGGCTAGCAGCGACAATGTGCCTGTCGCTAGCTTTCAGGGGGGACAGCAGAGCCCAGGGGGGACTGACAGCAGAAGGACACAGAGGCATGCCATTGGGCAGAGAACAGGCCTCTGTGTCCTATAATCTAAACTCAGTCCACCTCGGGTACTCTTTAAAGCATATCTGTACTTATGCAACAAAGTATATTTCTATTGTTTCATCAGGAAATTAACCTGGAAAGCTTATTATGCTGTCCGGGTACAGAGATCTGGTCACTGCGGCCTAGCACTCACTTTCATACTCCATGCTGACATTTGCAAACAATATGGACATCATCTACTTTCTACCAACAGTAGCCAGGAAGTAGAAAGGTGAGAGTGAACTTCGTTTTAGGCACCAGGAAGAGGAAAATAGAAGTTGCAATGGATTTCATCTTTCTGGGATCAGAGATCTCTGCAGGTGGTGACTGTAGCCATTAAATCAGAGTTGTCAAACCGGACCTTCGAGGGCCGAGGTCCTCACACATTTTTGGCACAGCTCAAATTAAATGATGGGTCTGAATCAGGAAAGGTGTGGTCTATCAGGTAGAGCACATTCCTCTCTTTCTCAGTCCATCCTAAACACTGGCATGGATCTGTCCCTCCAGGCCTGGAGTTTGACACCTGTGCATTAGATTAAGAGATGCTTTTTACTTTGGAGGAAAGCTACATCAGATTTGATTAACACACTAAAGGATAGAGATGTCACTTTGCCAACAAAGATCAGGATAGTTAAAGCTATGGTCATCCCAGTAGTAACATACAGTATGGCTGTGATTGGACTATAAATAAAGCCATGCATAGAAAATGCATGCTTTAGAATTGTGGATGTGGGGAAAGCTACTAAGAGTTCCCTGGACTACTGAAAGAACTAACCAGTCAATACTTAAAAAAAATAAGGCCACCGTGTACACTAGAAGGGTTGATGCTAATGTTAAAATTCAAATACTTTGGTCACATAATGAGAAGACTAGACTTTATGGAGAAATCCTTGATGCTTGGAAAAATTGAGGGCAAAAGAAGAAGAGGAGGGCAGAGGCTAAGATGAATAGACAGCATATGTAAAGCTATGAACATGCCTATACAACAGCTGAAAGAAGCAATGACTGACAGACACCTCTGCTGTGCAAAAGTAAATATGACCATGAAGACTCAGACTCAACTAAAGAAAACCTGAGATGTCAAGTGAGAGTTCACATGAAGTTAGATAACCAGTGAGGTATCCGTATGTTCTGGCTACATGCATTTTGGATGCAGCCAGAAGCCTAAAGAAGAGGGTTCTCTATGCGCTAGGTAATCTCAAAGAATATATCAAATATATTCCCCTACCGATTACCTATTTTTTTTCTTTTTGCTACATAATTCAGAGATTGGCTATTGCCAGCACCCTAATTACGGTGTGTGAGAGAGCGAAAAAGCCGCCACATGTGCTACTGAGCAGGCGGCTGATTCCATGTCCAGTGTGGCGGTTTGCACGCGGAAGCGTGTGTTTGGTAGCAGGGCAGAACGCGGAAAAGCCGCCGCATGCAACAACAGTGGGGCGGCTGGTTCCACGTCCAGCGCGGCGGTCTGCACGCGGCAGCGTGTGTCTGGTGTGGCTGAGTCTGTTAGTGCACATAGACTTAGGAATACACACGCACGCGCTGAGAGGCAGAATTCTTATACTAAGCAGGAAGAGTCAGCTGACCATGCTGATCAGCTGACTCCTGAGCGGGATACTATTGGTTGAGCAATTAGGGGTGGTGCTGGAGAGCACTACTCCATATATAGTTCCTGCTGGCCACTTGCGAGTTGTCTGCCGTTGCGATCACTACGTGGAAGCACTCAGACCTAGTCAGATCCTCAGTGTGTTTGGACCAGGTGGACCTGGGAATTCACACTTAGCCAGATTATTGTATTGTATTCTGTTTATGCTTAAGCTAGTTCCAGGGTGCTGAGACCACGGACCTCGCACTCAGATTAGGGAACTGTATTATCATCTGTGTTATACTTCAGACTAGTTCCAGGGTGCTGAGACCACGGACCTCGCACTCAGATTAGGGAACTGTAATATCATCTGTGTTATACTTTACACTAGTTCCAGGGTGCTGAGACCACGGACCTTGCACGGACCTCGCACTCAGATTAGGGAACTGTGTTATCATCTGTATTATTCTTCAGACTAGTTCCGGGGTGTAGAGACCAAGGACCTCACACCCAGACTAGGCATTGTTTGATATCTGTTATGACTTATTGCTTTCCTGACTACTCTTCTGTCATCTGATTCGGGAACCTCGTATATCTGATACTCCGTTGCCAGACTCTGCTTGCCTTGGATACCGAATCAGCCTTCTGTCTTTGTACTTTATCTGTCAGTGTGTTGCCGACCCGGTGTGCCCGACCTCGAGAGCTATCTCTCCTCTTTAAGAGATAGTCTCCAGTACTGTTAGTGACATCCTTCTTAGGTGTCACTCACTCCTAGGCCCTTCCCATCTCCAGGCTGACTCCTCCCCTCGGGGAGCCTCAGGCTGCTGGAAGGGTTCTCTGTTCCCAGAACAGAGTCTCTACATTGTATATCACCTGCTCAGCAGGTACATTACTCAAAGAATTACTGTTACACCAAACACTCAAATATCCAAAGGTTTCCAGAGGTTAGCAATATATCTGATTATCGGTGATACTGCAGATCATCAATAATCGGGTATATATCTGCATTCTTGGTGATACTGCAGATCACCAATAATCAGATTCTCTCTGCGTGCTGACACCAATCGTTAATGCTTTAATTTAAAAGTTTGCCTACATAATTAACATTACGGCTATATCCATAATTAACATTACGGCATATGGCAGCACCAAAATCAGGCACTTCTGGCGACAAGCAGGCGCCAAAATGACCTGACTCAACCAAGGAGGATGCGGTTACTGTTAGGTAACTGGTGCAAGCCTTTTGGTGAGAGTGTTAAAGGGACACTTAAGTCATCCCCAAAAAAATTAGTTTTACTCACCTGGGGCTTCCAGCAGCCACCTGCAGCTGTCCGGTGCCCACGCAGTCTCCATCAGATCCTACCGCCCCCCCCAGCAGCCACTTCCGGTTTCGACAACAGGAGCTGACAGGCAGGGAACGCAAGTGATTCTTCGCGTTCCCGGTCACAGAAGCGCCATCTATGCTGCTATATTATATATACTCTATGCTATAGCAGCATAGAAGGCGATATTGTGGCCGGGAACGCGAAGGTTCACTCGCGTTCCCTGCCTGTCGGCTCCTGTCGCCGAAACCGGAAGTGGCTGCCAGTGGGGACAGGAGGCTCAGAGAGAGTCTGCGTGGGCACAATACAGCTGCAGGGGGCTGCTGGAAGCCCCAGGTGAATAAAACTCATTTTTTTGGGATGACTTAAGTGTCCCTTTAAACGAAGATTTATAATAATGGTATATTTTCAGAAAGGATTAACTAAACATTAGTATTTGGGTGAGAGTTAGGGAAGTGTTTTGCTGCCTGACATATTTCTTTTTTAGACATGGAAGTGACAGCTTCTGTCTTGTCGGTACCTTGTAAATTACAGTCATAAAATTTTCCAGGTAGAATACAACTTCTTAAAGCAGAGGGAGGTACAGTACATGAACTATTTACCTTTTTCTAACTCTGGGACACTTATTAGGCTGACATTGAGCACAACAACAAAACATTTAATATAGTTTGTAAATGTTTACACCTAGTGTTCACTTTATATTGGGGGTAGGATGTGGTTGAGTCTTAGGGAATGTTTGATGGATAGGTTAGGGTTAAAGGACATCAGAGGTGAAAATAAACCAATGAGAAAAATAATTGTATCTATCCTCCTTCTCCTAAAAATGACTTTTTTAAAGGTATCCCACAGTTTTATTTTATATTTAAATCTAGTTTTTAAGTTTTTACTGTTTCATTGTCTCTGCTCAATGACACCTTCATTTAAGTATTCCAGAACTCAAATCTATAAATTATTGACCCTTTTTATCTCTTTTCTGCTCTCAAAAGCCATTTAATGACAGGAAAGTGTCTTGTAGCTTTAATTACTTATCTTTGAGGGTTATGCTATAGTCTGACCCAGTCCCACCTGGTCCCGACCCAGACAGAGAATGTCACTTGCATACCTTGCATTTAACTCTTTCAGGCAGGGAATTAAAAAAAAGGAACACAGCTTAGTTTTGTGTGTGCTGGGCACTGTACATACACATGTCCATCTCATCATGTCACATGTCACCTTGGTTGTCCTTTAGAGTAAAGATTAGTGTAGTTTTGTACTATGGTTTAAATGGTGTTTGAAAGTAAAAGTATCATGGTGAAATATGTCTAGGCCATAACCCTTGATCAAAGTCAAAGTGGAAAAAAAATAGCTTCTGTCGAAAAAAAACTCTTCCAGTATTTTATGACTAAATTATGCCTTCTAAACAATGTGGTGTTTATGACAAAAGCTGTGACTTGCAGTAAAATATTGCACCAACAACAAATAAAAAACAAATTGATTCTTGATTGCAGAACATATTACCGCTGATCCGTGCCTCGCAGTTCACAGATCATAAATATATTTTACGTCTTCACACAGTTCCCGCACATACACTCACGTTAGATTCCCTTACCAATGTATACAGAAACGTTCCCTCTAAATGTATGTCGGGATTGTTTTTCTCAAACTTTCAAGTTACTTAATGTGATGCTGCAACTACCAGCTCACTAGTTGCATATATACTGTTTTTTTTTTTTTGTATTTTATTTTTTCACTCAGTGTTATTTTGGAAAGCAGTTTAATTATATATGCCATATTTTTAAAGCGGCTATCGACCTGATTGTCATTAGAAATTGCTAAATAGCATTCACCACTTTGAAAGTTGAGTTTACCATAGGTTACAATGGAGAACAATGGTGTTTGTTTTTAAAACCCTATTCCCCAGTTTACCGAAGACACCAAAGCCGTAACTGGAGTGGAGAAGCCCCGAACTGTGGGGTGCTTCAACTACTAACCTTCTCGTCCTCCCATACAGGGAACTATACTTCAGATCAGGTGTTTTTGTGGCTACACGTGTTATGGGTGTGAAGATTAGAGATGTCGCGAACCTCCGATTTTCAGTTCGCGAACCTCCGCAAAAGGTTCGGTTTGCGAAAAAGTTCGCGAACCACAATAGACTTTAATGGGGAGGCGAACTTTGAAAATTTTAAAAAATTCTACTGGCTAGAAAAATGATAGAAAACATGTTTCAAGAGCTCTAATACCTGGAGGCACACCTGATTGAGTGAAATACACATCACTGCTGGAGGACCCACCCTCCCTCCTCCAAGCAAGGTCCTTATACCATTTGACTCAGTTGTCTGCCTACACTAATTAGTTAGGGGACAGCTGCTACACACTCTGCTAGGGAGATTTTAATTAGCCTCTTGTGGGTCCCTCCCTCCTCTCCTCCTCCCTTCTACCGGAGGGAGGAGGGTCTCTTCTGCCAGGGAATTATACTATTTTAAAAACCAGTATACATCATACCATGGTTGGGAATCAAACCCAGATCTCACTGTGTGGTGGACAAGTCACCCTAACCACTGTACCACTACAGTAGTAATTGAAGCTGGCCTAAAATTTACCATTTATGCTCAATGCAATAGAAACAGGTTGCTTAAAGGGAACCTTAACTGAGATTGATATGGATGTTTCCTGTAAACAATACCAGTTGCCTGGCAGTCCAGCTGATCTTTGTGACTGCAATAGTGGCTGAATCAAACCCTGAAACAAGCATGCAGCTAATCCGGTCTGACTTCAGTCAGAGCACCTGATCTGCATGCTTGTTCAGGGGCTGTGGCTAAAAGTATTAGAGACACAGGATCAGCAGGCGATTCAGGCAACTGGTATTATTTTAAAAGGAAAAAATCCATATCCTTCTCCGTTTAGGTTCCCTTTAAGGATTTGTAGCATAAAAACCAACTCACATTGGCTGTGATTTGAACCTGGGTCTCACTGTGTGGTGGGCATGCACCCTAACCACTGTACCAACTGAAGCTGGCCTAAAAATTACCATTTATGCTCAATACAAGAGAAAAAGTAGACAAGACAAATAAATTTATATCACACTTTTCTCCTGGCGGACTCAAAGCACCAGAGCTGCAGCCACTAGGGCATGCTCTATAGGCAGTAGCAGTGTTAGGAAGACTTGCCTAAGGTCTCCTACTGAATAGGTGCTGGCTTACTGAACAGACAGAGCTGAAATTTGAACTCAGAGCCCTTAACCATTACACCATGCAGCCACTGCTTTACGATATGTAGCCAGACATGGCCTTTTCTTTTGTGTTCAACAGTTGTCCAAAGAGAACCCCAGATAGCCAGGTAGATTCATATCTCTCTCTCTTCCTAACACTGCTACTGCCTATAGAGCATGCCCTAGTGGCTGCAGCTCTGGTGCTTTGAGTCTGCCAGGAGAAAAGTGTGATATAAATGTTATTTGTCTTGTCTACTTTTTCTCTTGTATTGAGCATAAATGGTAATTTTTAGGCCAGCTTCAGTTGGTACAGTGGTTAGGGTGCATGCCCACCACACAGTGAGACCCAGGTTCAAATCCCAGCCAATGTGAGTTGGCATTTATGCTACAAATCCTTAAAGGGAACCTAAACGGAGAAGGATATGGATTTTTCCTTTTAAAATAATACCAGTTGCCTGAATCGCCTGCTGATCCTGTGTCTCTAATACTTTTAGCCACAGCCCCTGAACAAGCATGCAGACTGAAGTCAGACTGGATTAGCTGCATGCTTGTTTCAGGGTGTGATTCAGCCACTATTGCAGTCACAAAGATCAGCTGGACTGCCAGGCAACTGGTATTGTTTACAGGAAACATCCATATCACTCTCAGTTATGGTTCCCTTTAAGCAACCTGTTTCTATTGCATTGAGCATAAATGGTAAATTTTAGGCCAGCTTCACTTACTACTGTAGTGGTACAGTGGTTAGGGTGACTTGCCCACCACACAGTGAGATCTGGGTTCGATTCCCAGCCATGGTATGATGTATACTGGTTTTTAAAATAGTATAATTCCCTGGCAGAAGAGACCCTCCTCCCTCCGGTAGGAGGGAGGAGGGAATAGGTAGGAGGGAGGTGGGAGGAGACCCACAAGAGGCTAATTAAAATCTCCCTAGCAGAGTGTGTAGCAGCTGTCCCCTAACTAATTAGTGTAGGCAGACAACTGAGTCAAATGGTATAAGGACCTTGCTTGGAGGAGGGAGGGTGGGCGGGCTTACAGCAGTAAGACCAGTGTGTTTGGCAATAATATGTCTGCTGACAGTGATATGGAGGGTCAAAGTTTTGCTCAATAGAGCATTATGGGGCGAATCGAACTTCCGCAAAAGTTCGCCTGATGCAGGCGAACGCGAACCCCCAAAGTTCGCCTGGAACCGTTTGCAGGCAAACTGTTCACGACATCTCTAGTGAAGATCATGATGGCCACACGTGTTTTGTGACCCTTGTGAGATGGACACCAAGGTGGTGAAGGGTATCAAGGGGAGGCAAGGGAATGGGAGGGAACATTGGGGGGGCCTTCAAAGTTTTGCTGGGGGTCCCATGAATTGTAGTTATGCCACTGGCAGACACTACTGTAAGGCTAGAAGATGACACTTGGCTAAGAATCTACCTTGTGTAAAGGTGACGTCCAATGTAGGAGTGCAACTAGGGAGCAGCTCCTGCGATCTCGGGGGGGGGGGGGGGGGCAGAGCTGTGGGGGGCCCAAACTACCAACCTTACCTTCCTCCGATACAGGACGCTATACTTCAGATCAGGTGTATTTGTGGCTACACTTGATATGGCTGTGATGATGGGCACACTTGTTTAATGACCCTGAGAGATGGGCCATAAGGCTGTGAAGGCCACCAGGGGGTATAAGGGAAGGGGTGTGAACATTGGGGGGATTAGGGTCCTGCTAATTGTGTAGTGCCCACTACCTTGTCTCTGACTGTAACAGTGGAATTTCTGTGCCCATGACGACTTGACCATACTTTTGTGCACATGTCCCTACATCTCCATTACATCTTGAATGCTGGCCACTGGCAGTGGAGAAGATAAATTTTGTCTATCAGACACCACAAGAAGTTGTCAAAAGCTTGGCCAATACAAACTTGGAATATGATGAGAATATTTGATCACAGGCATTGAAAACATAATGGTGAAATGATCAGTATATTCAAAGATAATGTCTGCTAAAGTATTATGCAAATTACCTTCACCCCTTCCATTTGGATTCCGCGGAATTTTAATTTCTGATAGGAAATTGGCATTTTCAATCGGAAAACGGAATTTCGCATAAATCTGATTTACCGCAACTGGGTCATTTTAGCCTAATCACAGACCTCGGAAGCATTGGACCAATCAGAGCATGCAGAATTGTTCCGCTAAAAATCGGATTACCGCAGTAATTTTAGACCAATGCAATCCAATGCAAAAAAATGACAAATAAAATACTCCTTGGAAATCAGATAATCGAAAATTGGAAAAAAGGAAAAATGAAAAAATCTGCACTGGAAGAGATCAGAATCTCGGCAGAATCGGAAACAGGCATATCTGACCATCCCTACCTATTGGTCCGTAGAGTGTCATGTGACCAACAGGGAAGCTTTGGTATCCCACCTCCCTGTATTTTCTACATTCTATTTTGTTTTACTACATTTTTTAGCAGTGTTTAGCAGCCTTTATCCCTGGCACTGCTGAGTGTTTTCACATGCCAGATGTTCTCGTAGAACGTAAACCTGTGTGTTTATCTATCTACTGCTCATGACAGGTTTTCTTTAGTGACAGTTAGGCTAAGATTAGGACTTGCGAAGTTCATCACTACCTGTGTTGATACAAATAAGCTGATTTCTCTGTAGCAAGCGGTTGCCTTCATAAAAAAATCTTCTTTGATGAGCTGCATATCTTTTACTTTCAGGGTGATTTTTTTATGTGAATGTAAATGGCTTTAATTATTTCTTTGGAAGAGTTATTACACAAATAAAAATGTAAAGCCCCCTGCCGACTCCCTTTTTATTAAACTAACAGCTCTCACGCTCCCTCTCTAGTCATGCAAGTTCTGTAAGGGGGGAGGGGGATAAGGAAATAAGAAGATAAAGAAATGGATTGAAAAAGGGAAGATAAAAGGAACCAAGGCTGGGGTAGATGAGTGATTACAATGGAAACTATATAACTTTCCAGTTCATTTTGTACTACCCTGCGAGTACTTTTACTTCCTCCACTATTCATTGCTGAAATATTTCTGGTTGAATTTATTTTTATTAAAGTTTTTAAACATAAACAAAACATACAGACTTGGCATTGGCAACATTTTGGGTAAAAACAACTGTGTCAAGGTTAATGTTAACAACAAAATAGTAGAGAAGTCAAGTGATTAGTAAACAATTCAGAAAGTGAAATAGTATCAGAGCATACAAACTGGCCAAGAACTAATTAATGGGTGCATAAGGACACTAGGCTGAACAGAACCATTTATATACTGTATATATGGAAAAAAAGAAAAATTGCCAAGAACCGATTCACAAAAGATAAGGGGGAAGGGTGGGGGGTGTACTGCAGAAATATTTCACTGTGATTCCTTTATACACACTAGTCTTTATTGGTAACCATCTATATATATAATATACTAAGTGCCTCAACCTTCAAACAAGAAGAAGAAGTACTTTGCATGAGAAAATTTATGCGTGCTCAAACACCAAGTTTAAGGCCTCTTTTCCACGGACTGTTGAGCTGTGTGCTCAGCAAGCAGTTACCAGGCAGCAGTGAGCAGATACCAGGCAGCAACAAGCAGTTACCAGGCAGCAGCAAGCAGTTATCAGTCAGCAGTGAGCAGATACCAGGCAGCAACAAGCAGTTACCAGGCAGCAGCAAGCAGTTACCAGGCAGCAGTGAGCAGATACCAGGCAGCAACAAGCAGTTACCAGGCAGCAGCAAGCAGTTACCAGGCAGCAGTGAGCAGATACCAGGCAGCAACAAGCAGTTACCAGGCAGCAACAAGCAGTTACCAGGCAGCAGCGAGCAGTTACCAGGCAGCAGCAAGCAGTTACCAGGCAGCAGTGAGCAGTTACCAGGCAGCAGTGAGCAGTTGTGAGAGTTTGAGAGCCATTTCACTGCCTATTCACAGTCCATGGAAAAGAGGCCTTACCCTAGCAAGTCTGACATTGCAAATCTGGCCTAATTGGCTATTCATGAGGCAATGCTCATGCAAATGGATGCACAAACCAATACCACAAAGCAGTCACCCTGCTACATGCTACATTAGCACTATCCGGCTTAGTGCACACCAGAGCGGTTCGGCAGCGTTTTGCGATCCACTTGCGGCTGCGGATACGCTTGGGTAATGTATTTCAATGGGCTGGTGCACACCAGAGCGGGAGGCGTTTTGCTGAAACGCATACTCCCGAGGTGAGGCATTTTTTGGATTGTGGAGGCGTCTCTGCCTCCAATGTAAAGTATAGGAAAAACGCAAACCGCTCTGAAAAACGGCAGTTCAGAGCGGTTTTGCAGGCGTTTTTGTTACAGAAGCTGTTCAGTAACAGCTTTACTTTAACAATATATGAAATCTACACCAAAAACGCTTTACAAAACCGCAAAATGCTAGGTGAAATGCTACAGAAAAATAAGAAAAAGCGTTTCAAAATCTGCTAGCATTTTGCGGATCTGCTAGCAGTTTTTGGTGTGCTCCAGGCCTCCAGGAGCGCCACGGGGAGGATTCCCAATGCCCCCTTTTTATACAACTGGGGGGACCGCAGGGTCCCAGGCTCTCTCACTGCCTGGAAACCACAGCGGCACCCCGGAGGGGGAGGCTGGGTGGCGTGGACGACCCCCCCCCCCAAGTGTGGCCAGCGCCGGGGAGAGCCGTCTGCACCCACCTCCCAATATTAAAAACAGGCACTTACCTTAACGTCCATTGTGTTCTGCTACATGCGCATTAATTTGGGGGCACCACATGAGAAAGGAGTAAAGCATGGGTCACCCCGAGCTTTAGAGCTCAGGGCTGGCTCACATACAGCACTCCAGAGGGGGGGGGGAGGACAGGCGCACTCACTCAAGAGTTCACACCACCGGAGCAAGCCATCCACCACCTGCCTCCAAAGGATACAAACTGCACAAAATGCTTTCCATGAGAAAATTAATGCGCATGTAGCAGAACCCAATGGACGTTAAAGAGACTCTGTAACAAATTTTTCAGCCTTAGTTCTTCTATCCTATAAGTTCCTATGCCTGTTCTAATCTGCTCTGGCTTACTTCAGTCTTTCCTAACTGCACTGTCTCTGTAATAAATCAATGTATCTTTCCTCTGTCCTGTTTGTCGGGCTAAGGCTTGATTGTGTGGAATGTGCAGGGCTGCTTGTGATTGGTAGAAGCGATACACACCCTCTGCAGGCCCCCTGCACACTCTGAATGACTCACACACTATGCTTAGCTGAGCCTATTAGAAGCTGGTTAGTTTGTTTGTAAACACTGCCTAAAACTGTTAATTACAAGCCAGGATTGCAGCAGAGAGTGGCAGAAACAGCACAGAGGGGCACAGGAGAAAATAATGAATAGAATGGTATGCTTTTTATTGTAATAATATTAGAGTACAGATTCTCTTTAAGGTAAGTGGCTGTTTTTAATATTAGGAGGTGGGTGCGGACGGCTCTCCCCAGCGCTGGCCACGCTTGGGGGGGGGGGGCCGGCTGCGCCACCCAGCCTCCCACTCCGGGGTGCCGCTGTGGTTCCCAGGCAGCGAGAGAGCACTTTGCAGTATTGTTTTTTTGACCCTGCATAGTTTGGCATGCGAAAGCAAATGCATATTTGCATGAGCATTGCCTCATGAATAGCCAATTAGGCCGGATTTGCAAAGCCAGACTTGCTAGGGTTAAACTTGGTGTTTGAGCACGCATACATTTTCTCATGGAAAGCCTACTTCTTCTTGCTTCAAGGTTGAGGCACGTACTCTATTAGATAGATAGATGCGGCGTATGCTACGACGCGGGTTGGCTAGTTTATTTTTAATCTTTAGATGACTGCATTTTTATTATGGTGTATCACATCCTCACAGTTGATTTATTTTAATGCTTTGTATTTGCACTTTATTTATTCTTTCATCTACACTTTTCTCTACTTTCTTCCCCATCCCCCCTCCCCCGTCATGTTTTCATCTTCCACCACTCACACCTTTTTAGATCTTTTTATCCCTCCCTTCCTCCATTTCCCTTTGTTTAGTTGTGTGTGTACACATAAAAAATGTACTAACCTTTAGGTCTGGACATCCATATTTTTTTTCAGTTCTTAGAGACCCTCTGTTATTCATCTCTCCTGTGGGTACATATAGTTAATTTAAATAAAGGGGGCATGGCATTATCAATGATCCCCTTTTGACCTCCACTGAGTCCCCCATATTTTCAATATTACCTCCCCATCCATCCATACCTCCACCCATCCCTGTTCTCACAACTTCTATCCTACATCGCCCCACCCAATCCCTCCCCTTCTATCCATACCCCTAGACCATGTCTTTCTTCTTTCATTCTCTTTAATTTTTTTCCCCAAAAACTCCATACTACATCACCTTTCCTTTTTTTTCCCTCTGCTTATTCAGTGCTCTAAAAATGTTCTAGGGATAACTATCTTTAAAACAGCATTATGATACTGAAGAAGATTATGCAATACTCTGTATAAAATGCTATGCCTTTGTTTTCTTGATTTGGCTTTGTAACGTCAGGCTGATTTGCCTTCATTTGTAATTACAATGCCTAAAACCCTTTATGTAACTTAGACCTTTTAACAAATGTTACATATTGTAGAGTATTTGGAGGTAAACCTCCATTATTTAGTGTTAACCTACTAGTAATAGCCAGGGTCAGATTTGAACAATTTACCACCCAAGGCCCACTGTCATAAACCCCACCCTTAACTGCCCTGTCCGGTGCACCACCTGTCCTGTGTGCTCCCCCTGTCATGTTTGTTCCCTGGTCATGTGCTCTCATCTACGGTAGAGATGGCCTGAACCTCCGATTTTCGGTTCGTGGACCGCTAACTTCCGCGAAAGTTCGATTCGCGCGAACTTTCGCAAACCGCAATAGACTTCAATGGGAAGGCGAACTTTGAAAACTAGAAACACTTATGCTGGCCACAAAAGTGATGGAAAAGATGTTTTAAGGGGTCTAACATCCGAGTTTTTGCATGGATGAGTGGGATAGATGCCAAAAGTCCCCAGGAAAAATCTGGATTTGACGCAAAGCAGCGTTTTAAGGGCAGAAATCACATTGAATGCTAAATTGCAGGCCTAAAGTGCTTTAAAACATCTTGCATGTGTATACATCAATCAGGGAGTGTAATTAGAGTACTGCTTCACACTGACACACCAAATTCACTGTGTAACGCATCACAAACAGCTGTTTGTGTAGTGACAGCCGTGCTGGACTGGTGTGCACCATGGTTTTAAAGCCCATATGGTCGCCGGGCTGTGGTAGCTCAATGATAGAACAACAGTTACTGTCCAGCTGATCAAATTTGGTCTGTCAACAATGAAGCAACGACCTTATTATCATGGGGGTCGCCCCCCCCCCCCCCAAGATACTCATATAGCCGGTGGTCATTGCTTCATTGTGATATACAAGTCCCTTCACCGCGGCAAGGTAACGATCAAGAAGGGGAATTGGCACATGTACATGCCTTTTGTTTTTTTGTTGCAGCTGCAGTGCAACCAGAAAAATTAGGCAGGCATGTATATGAACCAGAAAAATTAGTAAAGCGGCCGCTGCTAGCAGCGGCCTTAAAAATTCAGGGATCCACCTGGAGTCCTGGACCCTGTTGGTGGTGGCGGAGAAGGCAGTCAAGTGGCCTGCGGGCAGAGGTGCTGTATGCGGAGCGACTTAGTCTTGGGGCAGGCAGTCACACGGCGTGCAGTGGCACACACAGTATACATTATCAAGGCTGTCTATGCAACACAAGTGTCAGTGGGACACACACACAAAAAAAAATTGGATCACAAGAACAAGATTAGCTATTAAAAGAGCTGTTGAGGGGTTCTTTTTTAGCAATAAGCATCAGCAAGGAGCAAGCTAAGAAGCTAACAAGAGCCTAACTAAGCTTTCCCTTTGAGAGTCTGCAGCAGTTCTCCCTTCTCTAATCACTGCAGGCACACGAGTGAGACCAATGCCTGACGCTGCCTGCCTTTTATAAGGGAGGGGGGGAGTGGCTCCAGGAGGGAGTGTAGCCTGATTGGCTACAATGTGCCTGCTGACTGTGATGTAGAGGGTCAAAGTTGACCCTAATGATGTAGTATAGGAGGCAAATCAAACTGCCATAAAGTTCGCGTTCGTAGGCGAACGCGAACCACCCAAATTCGCCTGGAACCGGTCACCGGCAAACCATTCGGGCCATCTCTAATCTAGGGTCCTGTGCGCCGCAGCGCCACCCCCCCCCCCCCCCATTCTGTGCTGGAGGGGGACAGAACCAGTGCTACTTCATGATGCACTAGGCCATAGCCTTTTATGGCCTTGCTTCAAATCCGGCCATGCTTATAGCTAGTGATGGTAAATGGGTTGCAAATGTCCTGGGTTTCTATGCAAAGTGTACACAGCTTGGGACTCAACCAAACCAATGCAGCAGTTGCATTAGAGGTCTTGAGTCTTGACCTCCCTAACTTGGAGGTCTGCCAATCCCTTTCCTGATATATAAAAATAAACCAGTGAGGTCTCTTCCACCTCCAGTAACTCTGTTTCATATTGCCTTATTAGAAATGATGAATAAAGAGCATAAACACAGACAAATGTGATTTTTTTACATTTGTGAAATCTATGGTTATTACAGGCAGTTCCGAAAATAGATTGATTTTACTTCTTTCTGCCTTAAATGCACTTTTTGATACAGATGCACTCTCGCTATGATGTAATGATAAGGTGCATAGAGGTCTGTAATAGGTGTCTAAATGCTGTTACAAATAGCTGTGCTTCCATGACTCATTGGAACACTATACGCTAAATCAGCTAATTTTAATTGACTCTGTCAAACAATTTCCCAGTAGGATGTCATTTACCGATGAGTAAAAGGAAGGTGAGGCAAGGAAATTAAGTGACCCTTCAAGTTAATATAATATAGTGAAAATATTTTTATCAGCATTAAGGATTGTATTACAGAAGAAGGGCGTGAAATCCCGGCCTCTGCTGTGATTACTGTTTGTTTTGCTGTACGCTTTTTGGATAGGCTGTTGATTCAATTTGTAACCGTGTCTTACATTAGGCTTTATTTAGAGCAGAACTTCAAGCAAAACAAAAAGTTTTTCAAAGTGTTTAGTGACAATTCTGTTATGGACTTCATAGAAAATAATTTTCAGTGCTGCCTTAGGTTGTACTTGGGTGGAACAGGCTGGTAACAAAGGGTGGGAGAATGTTAAAGGATACCCGGAGTGACATGAGACATGATGAGATAGACATGTGTATGCACAGTGCCTAGCACACACATACCTATGCTGTGTTCCTTTTGTTCTTTCTCTGCCTGAAAGCGTTAAATATCAGGTATGCAAGTGGCTTACTCCGTTCTGACTCAGACAGGAAGTGACTACAGTGTGACCCTCACTGATAAGAAATTCTAACTATAAAACACTTTCCTAGCAGAAAATGGCTTCTGAGAGCAGGAAAGAGATAAAAAGGTCCAATAGTTCATAGAATTTAGCTCTGGTATACTTCAATGAATGTGTCATTAAGCAAAAGCAATAAAACAGTTAAAACTTAAAACGTAGATTAGAACATAAAATAAACCTGTGCAATATCTTAAAAAGGCATTTTTAGGAGAAGCTCGCTGATATAATACAGATGCTGTGATTCCTACTGTATTTTGCCTGAGGAAGCGGGATGTATGGCCCGTGAAACGCGTTGCATTGTTTTTTGGAGTTCCGAATAAATTGTTGACTGTCTGAATCGCAGTCCTTGCCTGTGTCTGTTTGGAGGGGGTAAGACCACCGCTGCCTCCTCTGTTTAACCAGTTGTTTTTTTAAGTTCATTGAATTACCTTTTATTCTTTTGGCGCCTCTGTATCTTGTACACTACATTGAGTCCACCCTGGGTGGAGGGTTGTTACCCTATTTTCCTGTCTACAGAGAGCGACTTTTTATTCCTGAGTGGGGTCAGGATTGTTCTCCCCACCTGCCTATACAGTGGTTGCCTATTGGTAACCCTGGTTTGTAAGTATAATTTTAACTTCTCATTTATTTTGTTGTCCCCAAGACGAATTACACTATTGGGGCTCTTGGTGTCCCTCTGCTTTATTTTCTTTCAAGTTCGCATAGACCGTAATAGGAATGACCGCTATAGCGGCGCACAGTGAGTAACTTCGACACCATCAGAAGACTGAGCTGAAGTTACTTCACACTGTAATTCGGCCTCCAGCAATAGCTGGAAGCCAAATTACATCATTCCCAACTATCCACATGGACCTGGAGGGGAAATAGTAATTAACGCCGCTGAGATTTGTGCAGCATCAGGATAAGCCGTATACCGGCTGTATCCTGTGTCAAATTCTGCCGGTGGTGATTTCATTCGTATGTGCTGCTGTACATGTAAGAGGGAGCTGCACACGGAATGGGAGGGGCACTGCTGAACAAGAAAGGTAAGCCACAACATACATGCCTAGGGCACATGTGTCGAACTCCAGGCCTGGAGGGCCAGATCCATGCCAGTGTTTAGGATGGACTGAGAAAGAGAGGAATGTGTTCTACCTGATGGACCACACCTTTCCTGATTCAGACCCATCAATTCATTTGAGCTGTGCCAAAAATGTGTGAGGACCTCGGCCATCGAAGGACTGGTTTGACATACCTGGCCTAGGGGAACGAAAAGTGTAAATCCAGCCTTGGTGAAAACTAGTTATTTTTACCATTCCTATATTAATAAGTTAATTTATGTTTTAAAGTAACCTGAATGTACTATACATAATAGACCCCGGTCACTTTGTTCCTGAATTGGAAGCAAACGTCCATGTCCAAGATTTTTAAACCTTGTTCTCCTCCTTTGTGAGTGTATAAATACTTATAAAAAGGCTGCAAATGAAACAACACAAAGCAGCGATAAAGAAAATGTGTCTTGCATTCGGAGAGGTCCATGTCAGCAAACTTTTCCCTGACCTAGATGGAATGTGCTGCATGGTGAAGATAAGTGACTTTACACAGCATTCAAAGCATAGCAAATGATCATCACCATACAGTGCAGTGCAATTGAAATTTCAGTTCCCCTTTTGTCAGCAATAGTTTTATGACAAATGTCTCTGAAAAAAAATACGAGTTGGACTGGCCAAATTGTTACAGAGCTCACATAAAAAGTGTTCTTTTATTTATTTTTTTACACTTTTTTTTGTATTTTTTCAGACAGGAAATTTTTGTAATGGTTTTTGCTGATCTCAGAACAGAAAAATATAAGTTCAGCTAAGAATAGTCTTTGCTGTTTTAAATGGAGAAGGATGTATTTTTCTCCCATGTGAATGTAGTCAGATCCGTGTAAAAATATTATCTCAAGCATTAATAGTTCAAAGCAAAGGCAGAGAGGGGTCCAAGGTCAGAAGACAGTGGCTGTTCGGGGCATGCTCTCCACAATGTTTCTTTATACCGTAATATCTTTTTAACAATGTTATTTGAAGAGGAAGGAGTTTATTTGTTGTTAGTACCAAGACTGGGCTCCATATTATGTCTTTTTTTAAAACATTTGCTTCGAAACCCATTTCTGTAAAAACAACCCCACCCCCCACAAAATGAATATATCCAAAACTTCCAACCTCAAACTCTTCCCTTACCTACTCCCCCCAAAGCTGCATTGATTATGTTCATACCTCGCAACTTTTTGAGACAACATAGAGGGACACTTAAAGGAATACTGTAGGGCAGTGGTTCCCAACCTTTTCCAGGTCGTGACACATCTTGGCAACATTCAGATTTCCGTGACACGTCACATCACGCCAACAATAGAGCAATAGAGGGGCTCAATGGAACAATAGAGGGGCTCAGAAGCAATATAATGCTGAACGCACAACGGCGGCTGCAGCAACAAACTTCTTATGCTGCTGGAACAATAGAGGGGCTCAGAAGCAATATAATGCTGAACACACAATGGCAGCTGCAGCGACAAACTTCTTATGCTGCTGCAACTTCTTATGCTGCTGGAACAATAGAGGAGCTCAGAAGCAATATAATGCTGAACGCACAATGGCGGCTGCTGGTACAATATAATGCTGCTGGTACAATATAATGCTGAACGCACAATGAATAAACAATGGAGAGCCTCAGAAACGATATACTTCTGTAGCTAACACAATGAAGGGAGAGGGTGTTAGAGGTACAAAATCCTGCAGCTGCAATGTGTGAAGGCCTTGCACTAATATGCTGTGGTGCTGCTGCAATGTACACTGCTGCTGCTGGCACAATGAGCTAGGAGGGACAGTATGCTGGTGCAAAACAGGTCCAATATGCTGCTGCCACTGTCTCCTCATTCACAAACAAAATGCAGGCCACAGGAAGAAGTCACACCCTTATGTGTAAGGGTGTGAACTTCCTTATCATCTGCTGCCAATAAGATTGCATTTGTGGGGAAATCGACTGCTGCCAATAATATTGCATTTGTGGGGAAATCGACTGCTGCCAATAAGATTGCATTTGTGGGGAAATCAACTGCTGCCAATAAGATTGCATTTGTGGGGAAATCGACTGCTGCCATTAAGATTGCATTTGTGGGTAAATCTGCTGCCATTAAGGCTTAATGGCAGTCAGATTTCCCCACACATGCAATCTTTAATGGCAGCCAGATTTCCCCACAAATGCAATCTTTACAGCAGCCAGATTTCCCCACAAAAGCAATCTTTACGGCAGCCAGATTTCCCCACATGTTCATGTAGGAAATGGCGCCCTCTAGTACAGAATGTGTTTTTGTTGTAATGGTTGGTTTTCCTCTTTGTATCCTCAGCATGAAGAATAATAAAAAGCTGAATTGCCCAGCTGCTAATGTGTGTGTAATGTGCTTGTATGATGTACTGGAGAATGTTACTGATCTTAGGCTTTCCGCTCAGGCTGTAAAACTGAGATTCAGAATCAGATTTAAAGATCTGGCAGTTCAGGGTGACAACTCATTGTAATATACTGCATGCCCCAGAGTATTCCAGACAGTGCTGATTGAAATACGAACACATGCTGATAATTGTCCAAGTTTACTTATTATAATACTGAAAAAAAGGGAATACCAGCTTCTACTACAGTAATATAGGCAGCGTTAAAAAGATATTCTGGTTAAACTAGTGGACCTAATCCTGTTGAAAAACGGGCTCTAGGTCTCTTGTGACACTGCCACCACCGCATATTAGTGCGCATGCATGTGCATCCACCCACTGCACGCGCACCCATCTGCCGCGCACGCACCCATTCGCCCGGCTCCCTAGCCCCGTCCTCCTGTCCCAACGGCTGTCCGTGCTACGCACATGCGCGGTAGCAAAAAAACATGGACACAGGGACAGGATGACGCAGGGACAGTTAGGGTTTTATTATATCGGATATAAAAATAAATAAATAAACAAAACCGTTATACCCCCATATATACGTGCAGACGCGTAGCGAGGTTTTTTAGCTCCCAGGGATAAATACAGTTTTTGCGTCGGCGCTTGGGGACTCCTGTGGCTCACGTGTAGCCTATTACCAGTGGGTACATTTTGTTGCCAAAACTATAAGCAATAAGTGGACGCTGAACTAACTCAATAATGAACCTATGGGCCAAATGACATTTGTGGCGCATTGGATCCTGGGTGAAAATAAATAAATTAGCACAGCGAAAGTAGGGACTTTAACAATGATGAGGAGAGGAGGGCTGTATGGAGGCGGGGCGTAGATGGGGAGTGGGCAGAGAACAGTATAGAGCAGGTGAGAAGATCTGCACCTTCCTTATTCTTTTTGAAAGCTGCTGCAGGGACCGGGAGGCATTGGGAGATGGTGCGGTCCGATCCAGCACCCCCCAGAGGTTGCACCTGGGGACAGATGTCTTCCTGTCTTCCTGTTCCTACGCTTCTGTACAAGTGTATAGTTATAGAGGAACTGTTGTCAAAATAACATAATTTATAAAATTGCTTTTTTTTGTTTACAATTTCCACTTATAAATTATTTAGACAGTGTGTGCCCATTGTAAAATCTTTCCTCTCCCCAACTTACTTTCTGAAATGTATCATATGCAGCAATATCTTTAGTGCTGTCAAGTAGTCTTTGCGGAATGTTCATTTATGTGTTCTAAAGCCAGTAGAAAAGATCTCTGGTCTCCCAGAATTCTTGGGGGTGGGGTGGATACTGCATAATAAATAGCCGGCTCATCCTACACACAATGGGCTTGATTCAGTAAAGTGTGATAACTGCTATCACAGTTATCATGCAAGATGCTGGGCAAAAGTTTGCGCACATGATCGCGCACAAACCTCCGCTTATCACGCAAAGTAACACTGTTTGCGCACGGCAGCTCGCGTGATAACTGCTGTGATAGCAGTTATCCCACTTTAGTGAATCAAGCCCAATGTCCTGCTACACACCAATATACAGCAATATGTAACTACAGAAAGTGTTTTTTGGTGCTGAAACCAGGATATTTACTGTATGTCCATATAGTTCTTTTTAACCACCCTGGCGTTCTGATTAAATCGCCAGGGTGGCTGCGGGAGGGTTTTTTTTAAATAAAAAAAAAACTATTTCATGCAGCCAACTGAAAGTTGGCTGCATGAAAGCCCACTAGAGGGCGCTCCGGAGGCGATCTTCCGATCGCCTCCGGCGCCCAGAATAAACAAGGAAGGCCGCAATGAGCGGCCTTCCTTGTTTTGCTTATATCGTCGCCATAGCGACGAGCGGAGTGACGTCATCGACGTCAGCCGACGTCGTGACGTCAGCCGTCTCCGATCCAGCCCTTAGCGCTGGCCGGAACTTTTTGTTCCGGCTGCGCAGGGCTCAGGCGGCTAGGGGGGCCCTCTTTCGCCGCTGCTCGCGGCGAATCGCCGCAGAGCGGCGGCGATCAGGCAGCACACGCGGCTGGCAAAGTGCCGGCTGCGTGTGCTGCTTTTTATTTCATCAAAATCGGCCCAGCAGGGCCTGAGCGGCAGCCGCTGGCGGTGTTGGACGAGCTGAGCTCGTCCAGACCGCTCAGCTGGTTAAACCATCTGTTCAGCCTCACATTTTAGTAAACTAATGTTCCCTGATTCCCCCTTTAATAAAGCAAACTTCAACTAATTAAGGAAGTTAGTTACCTAGGTAACATGGGTTAAGCTAATTGGGAAACACCTTCTACCTTGTCTGGCTCAGGCTCGGTTCACACTTGCGTTTGCAGCCCACACTGTCAGTTGAAATGGATCCATTGAAGTCCGTTCCGGTCTGTCTCCCTTCTGGTTCTGTTCATTTTCTGTTCCGTTTGTATCCCGTTTTTCATACGTTCTGCATATGTTTTAGATCAGTTTCCGTTTTTAAAGAGATATATATACCTGGGGTCTGGAAGGTGTGGAAATGCACTGTGGTCATTGTTGGAGAGAGCCTGCTGTGTGGACCTCATCGTTGGAGACAGAGACTGTTGTGTGGACCATGGATCCAGTGTATTTATACAGCTTCTGGCTTGGAATAGCATTGTTCCTGATACTTACCTACTACTATGTGGGCGTAAGCATGCTACTTGCAGGAGATGGTGCGTGCACCCTCTACTAATGAAAAGAAAGAGGAAGGGACAGTTCCAGATGCTGTACCGGGACCTGAGATGACACCCAGAAAAGTTCTACAGCTACTGCCGGATGTCCATACCCCTGTAAGTATCCATACCTAAACACCCCACCCCAACCCCCTTTTTATAGGCAGGGTCATCAACTTCCGTTTTCCATTTGTTCCTATTGAGCTGCAAAACCTTCCGGATCAGTTCCGCAGGACACAACGTTCAGGAAAAATAGGGTCTGCGGCATTTTTCACCGCTGGAACGTAAAATCCGGAAGGAAACGGATCCGGTGGGACGGATGGATGTGTGCGGACCCATAGGTTATTGGATCCAATCTCGTCCGTTCCGTTTGTACAGTATACGTTCCAGATCCGGTCCAGAAAAAAACGCAAGTGTGAACCGGGCCTTAGTAATGGTATAATTGCTGTGCATCCTCTGCGCACAGCAACTTTACTAATGTTTTGTGCGCATGCCCCAATGTAACAAAAAGTAAGCAGG
The DNA here is from genome assembly GCF_040937935.1 of Hyperolius riggenbachi. Classification (NCBI taxonomy): domain Eukaryota; kingdom Metazoa; phylum Chordata; class Amphibia; order Anura; family Hyperoliidae; genus Hyperolius; species Hyperolius riggenbachi. The sequence continues at coordinate 506,342,161 of NC_090647.1, read as the reverse complement.
TAGTGGGAGACCTAAAGATGTCACACAGCCCTGTGAAAGAGATATTCAATAGTGGCAATCATATCATTTGTAACAGTATTTGATTGAATCCATGGGTTCAATAATACAAAATGGTCCTTAAATTCACCTGATGTGCATTTCATTGACAAAAGTAAAATAACACCATAAATGCAGGCACTGGATATTATGAACATCCCACTTTGAGTGTTCATGCCAGATATTGGTAGGCATAAACCAGGTTTTAGTTGGAACACTTATTTGTATTTGTATACATTAATTGGAATATGCCAGTATGGCTTAAAGGAAACGTAAATTGAGAGGCATATGGCGGCTGCAATATTTATTTCCTTTTAAAGCGGCCCTGAACTCAGGACTTCGTCTCTGCTCTAAAAGATAAACAACAGCATAATAGCCTTTAAAGAAAAACATTTATGTGTTACAGCTTACAGAAATCCTGCAATAAATCTGCAGTGTGTATACTTCCTGCTTTTATGGAAGCAGACAAAGGATTAAGATCCTGTGTTTAAAAATTAGCTGAGGCTGCTGAGATTCCTGTGCTAACACAGCTGAGAGATCAAATTACACTAGCGATTTCTTGCAGATGAGGGAGGATTAGACAGGCTCTTCACTCTAAACACAAACGGTGGATTAATCTGTGTTTTCCTTGAGTACTGTACATCAGTTCAGGTCCACTTTAAACAATATCAGCTGTCTGGCAGTCCTACTAGTGTTTTGGCTCCAGTAGTGTCTGAATCACACACCTGAATCAAGCTTGCAGCTAATTGGGCCAGACTTGGGTCAGAAAACCTGATCTGCATGCTTCTGCAGGGTCTTTGGCTGTAAGTATCAGAGGCAGAGGATCAGCAGGACAGTCAGTCAATTGGCATTGTTTAACTGGAAATGAATAAACATATATCTATTCATAAAACAGACTATTGACAGTGTCTTCCAGTTAATAAGTGCACATGGAGAAAGAGTTAATGTAATGTAATGTGGTCTACAGCCAGTGCTCAGATCTGTTCATGCAGGAATATTAAACATCCAATTTCAAACTGTGTTTGATCATGAGATCTATATCTTTAAGTACCCTTACAACATAAAGATGAAGCCTCCGAAGAAGTGGCAGTCGGCAGCAAAATGTGTGTCAGCACATGTGAAAGTCACGTTTTCTCTTTAAAGAGAAACCGTAACCAAGAATTGAACTTCATCCCAATGAGTAGCTGATACCCCCTTTCCCATGAGAAATCTTTTCCTTTCCTCAAACGGATTATCAGGGGGCTCTGTATGGCTGATACTAGTGTTGGGCGAACAGTGTTCGCCACTGTTCGGGTTCTGCAGAACATCACCCTGTTCGGGTGATGTTCGAGTTCGGCCGAACACCTGACGGTGCTCGGCCAAACCGTTCGGCCACATGGCCGAACTAAGAGCGCATGGCCGAACGTTCCCCGAACGTTCGGCTAGCGCTGTGATTGGCCGAACGGGTCACTTGGTTCGGGCCCGAACGCGCTCTGATTGGCCGAACGGTCACGTGGTTCGGGTAAATAAATACCCGAACCACGTCATATCTCCGCCATTTGACTGTGGGTTTAGCTTTGGGTAGGCAGGCAGGGTAGTTCGCTCTCCAGCCACGCTAGCCAGGGTCCCCCCCAGTCATTGTGTGTCGCTGCTGGGAACAGTAGTACACCGCTCGCTCAGCCACACTATATATAGCATTGTTTACTGCCACTGTGTACCTCGCTCAGCCACGCTATATATATAGCATTGTGTTTTCTGACACTCTGTGTACACGGCTTAGCCTGACTAATATAGCATTGTGTGTACTGCCACTGTGCACCTCGCTCAGCCACGCTATATATAGCATTGTGTGTACTGCCACTGTGCACCTCGCTCAGCCACGCTATATATAGCATTGTGTGTACTGCCACTGTGCACCTCGCTCAGCCACGCTATATATAGCATTGTGTGTACTGCCACTGTGCACCTCGCTCAGCCACGCTATATATATAGCATTGTGTTTTCTGACACTCTGTGTACACGGCTTAGCCTGACTAATATAGCATTGTGTGTACTGCCACTGTGCACCTCGCTCAGCCACGCTATATATAGCATTGTGTGTACTGCCACTGTGCACCTCGCTCAGCCACGCTATATATAGCATTGTGTGTACTGCCACTGTGCACCTCGCTCAGCCACGCTATATATAGCATTGTGTGTACTGCCACTGTGCACCTCGCTCAGCCACGCTATATATAGCATTGTGTGTACTGCCACTGTGCACCTCGCTCAGCCACGCTATATATATAGCATTGTGTTTTCTGACACTCTGTGTACACGGCTTAGCCTGACTAATATAGCATTGTGTGTACTGCCACTGTGCACCTCGCTCAGCCACGCTATATATAGCATTGTGTGTACTGCCACTGTGCACCTCGCTCAGCCACGCTATATATAGCATTGTGTGTACTGCCACTGTGCACCTCGCTCAGCCACGCTATATATAGCATTGTGTGTACTGCCACTGTGCACCTCGCTCAGCCACGCTATATATATAGCATTGTGTTTTCTGACACTCTGTGTACACGGCTTAGCCTGACTAATATAGCATTGTGTGTACTGCCACTGTGCACCTCGCTCAGCCACGCTATATATAGCATTGTGTTTTCTGACACTCTGTGTACACGGCTTAGCCTGACTATATAGCATTGTGTGTACTGCCACTGTGCACCTCGCTCAGCCACGCTATATATAGCATTGTGTTTTCTGACACTCTGTGTACACGGCTTAGCCTGACTAATATAGCATTGTGTGTAATGCCACTGTGCACCTCGCTCAGCCACGCTATATATAGCATTGTGTTTACTGCCACTCTGTGTACACCGCTCAGCCAGACTATATACCGTTGTTTACTGACACTCTGTGTACACCGCTCAGCCAGACTATATACCATTGTTTACTGACACTCTGTGTACACGGCTCAGCCTGACTATAAAGCATTGTGTGTACTGCCACTGTGCACCTCGCTCAGCCACGCTATATATAGCATTGTGTTTTCTGACACTCTGTGTACACGGCTTAGCCTGACTATATAGCATTGTGTGTACTGCCACTGTGCACCTCGCTCAGCCACGCTATATATAGCATTGTGCTTTCTGACACTCTGTGTACACGGCTTAGCCTGACTAATATAGCATTGTGTGTACTGCCACTGTGCACCTCGCTCAGCCACGCTATATATAGCATTGTGTTTTCTGACACTCTGTGTACACGGCTTAGCCAGACTATATAGCATTGTGTGTACTGCCACTCTGTGTACACCGCTCAGCCAGACTATATAGCATTGTGTTTACTTCCACTCTGTGTCTGCTTGGCCTGGGAACAGTAGTACACCGCTCACCCGCCACTGTATAGCATTGTGCTCTGTGTCGCTGCTGGGAATAGTGGTACTGTATAGCATTTCTGTACTGCCACTGTACTGCTGCCAGTCAGCGTGTACTGTAAGGATAAGTGAAATGAGGAAGAAATCCGGTGAAAGAGGAAGGGGCAAGGGAAGAGGTGTTTCCCCTGACGGTTCACGTACAGGCCACAGGGGAGCACCCAAGAAAACCCACTCAATACCGCCCATGTTGTCCAGGACAACAACCCTCACAAATCCAAAAGAACAGGACCAGATAATTACTTGGATGACCTCTCAAGCGTCCAGCAGTGGGTTAAGCAGCACCAGCACATCACGCACGAGGTCCGAGTCCTCAGCCAGTTACAAGGAGCCAGTGGGCACAAAGCTGACACAACTGGCAGCGACACCACGCACACAACTGCCAGATAACCAGTCCTATGAATTACCTCAGGACACAATGGGGTATTCGCAGGAGCTATTCCCAGCCCAACAAACTTCCACCTATGAAAGGTCAATGGAGGAACAGCCAGAAATGTTGTGCCCGGATTCACAACCATTAACTGTGGGAAATGCACCGCGCACTGAAATACAAGGCGAGTCCGAGGAGGACTCGGAAACCCAAATCCCAGAGCAAGTTGGGCAGGAGGGGTTGCAATTGCAGGAGGTCGGCCGACAAGATCTGGAAGACGACGTTGGAGTGAGCTGCGCAGAGGTTGTTCTGGGGAGCTCTACTCCACGGCGGCGGCCCCCCACAATGACATATGACGAGTTTGAGGAGATTGAAGAGGAGGGTATGGACAATGTGGACAGAGACCCAGATTTTATTTGTGAACGAGAACATCGCCGTCGTAGCAGCAGCACAGATGAGTCTGTTGAAGAACCCACTGCTGCACGAGTTCGCCTTGTGCCACAAGGTAGGCGGCGCGCAATTTCAGGCACCACAAGCGTGGAAGTTAGAGTGAGAGGCAAAAGAGGAGGAAACAGAAATCACCAGCAAGGAGGCAGGTGCTCCAAAGTCTGGGCTTTCTTTGAAGACTGCACTGAGGATGTTACCATGGCAATTTGCAAGGTGTGCAAGACTCGCCTGAGCAGGGGGAAAAGTATTAACAACCTCTCCACCACCAGCATGAGCCGCCACATGCTATCCAAACATCCCACTCTGTGGGCAAACGCGGCAGGACAGGGTACCAGCAACACTGCCTCCCTTGGGTTCACCAGACTCACCACCAGACCCGCCTCAGCAGCAGCAGTAGCCCAGCCATTGCGTGGTTCACAACATTCACAAACATCAGACGACGCTGACACTGTCACTTTCCGGAGTAGTGCTCTTGAGGTCTCCCAGTGTTCATCAAACACAACAACCAACAGCCCTTCCGTGTGCAGCGCTACGGTTCAGTTGTCTGTGTCGGAGATGTTTGAGCGCAAGAGGAAATTGCCAGCAAATGACCCCCGGGCCGTGGCAGTAACAGCCAGCATAGCCAAGCTTCTGGCCTGCGAAATGCTGCCATATCGAGTGGTGGAGACAAACAGCTTCAAGGGCATGATGCCAGTGGCCATCCCACGTTACATGGTTCCCAGCCGCTACCACTTTGCGCGCTCTGCAGTGCCTGAGTTGCATGAGCACGTGGTCAGCAAAATAACCCGAAGCTTGAAGAATGCCGTTGCCTGCAAGGTTCACCTCACCACTGACACTTGGACGAGTGCGTTTGGCCAGGGTCGATACATCTCCCTTACCGCGCACTGGGTGAACCTTGTGGAGCCTGGCAGCGATTCCTCACCTGCTACGGCGCGGGTGTTGCCCACGCCGCAAACAGCTGCACCGCCGTCCCTCCCACTGGATAACAACAGCAGCACCTACCTCTCTGACTCCTTCTCCTCCAACGCATCTCAAAGCTGTACCTCATCCGGAAACGCTAACCCAGCAGCAGTAGGATCGTGGAAGCAGTGCAGCACAGCTGTTGGCATGCGTCAGCAAGCGTTGCTGAAGCTGATCTGCCTTGGGGATAAGCAGCACACAGGGGAGGAAATTTGGAAGGGAATAAAGGAACAGACGGATTTGTGGCTGGCACCGCTGGACTTGAAACCGGGCATGGTTGTGTGTGATAATGGGAGTAATCTCATTCGCGCTTTAAGGTTGGCTAAGCTGACACACATCCCTTGCCTGGCGCACGTGATGAACCTAGTAGTTCAGCGGTTCCTGAGGACATACCCAGGCGTGGCCGATCTTCTGTTGAAGGTGCGTCGAGTGGCCAAACATTGTAGAAATTCCAGTACTGCTTCGGGGGCACTCGCCAAGATGCAGGAGCGCTTCAATCTCCCCCACCATCGCTTGCTGTGTGATGTCCCTACGCGCTGGAATTCTACGCTGCACATGCTAGCACGCTTTTGTGAGCAGAAGAGTGCAGTGGTCCAGTACATGACGGCGCAGTACCGAGGCGCATCCGGCCAGCTGCCAAGCTTCTGTGGATCCGATTGGGCCAACATGTTGGACCTCTGACAAGTCCTCCAAAATTTTGAGCAATCCACGTTGCTTGTGAGCAGTGACAACTCTTCAGTCAGCATTACCATACCACTGCTGTGTTTACTGAAGAGGTCAATGTTGAAAATCAAGGAAACAGCTGTCATGATGCAACTGGGGGAATCTGAAGGAGAAAACGATCAGCGTGATGGTACCAACATCAGGCCATCCGCCTCAGGGAACGCTGGCCCCAGCAGCTATGACGAAGAAGAGGAGGAGGAACAGCTGGAGTTGGAGCAGGAATTTCATGCCACCACTGACGAGGGCCAGAGCGGTGCACGTTGGACTTCCACAATTCAACGCGAATGGTCAGCAGAAGCAGACCAGGAGGAAGGTGACGACTATGATACATCACAACAACTATCACAACGCTCACAAGAGGATGATGAGGATTCTGGTAGGACTCTGGCACACATGGCTCAATTCATGCTAGACTGCATTGAACGCGACCCACGCATTGTGCGCATTCTGGACAACACCAATTACTGGGTTTATACCCTTCTGGATCCACGGTACAAACACAATGTTCCAAAACTGCTTGAAGAAAGAGTCAGACAGCTCAAAATGGAAGAATACCAGCAGGCCCTTGTGGAGACTTTAGAGAGGAGATTGACATCCTCCCCCTCCTCTAGCCAGTTGTACGCAGACAGACTGACTTCCGCAAACCCAGGACGACCAGGAGGGCAGCAAACAACGCAAGCCGCAGCTAGTGCCCAAAAGGGAATGGTATCGGCAGTGTCCTTGGAGTGGGAAAATTTTATGACACCCATGCAGCAGCAGCCCACTGAACAGCAAGCGTGCAGATCCACCTCCAACACCGATCGCCTGGAGAAGATGGTCAAGGACTACATGTCAGATGACGTAGCTGTGTCGAACAATCCATCTGCACCCTTCAACTATTGGTTATCGAAGCTAGACACCTGGCACGAACTGGCAATGTACGCAATAGAGGTGCTGGCTTGCCCGGCAGCCAGCGTTATGTCGGAACGCTGTTTCAGTGCTGCCGGAGGCATCGTCACAGATCGGCGTATCCGCCTCTCCACAGAAAATGCAGACCGTCTGACTCAAATTAAAATGAATCAATCCTGGATTGGAAACGACTACGCAACACTCCAGGACCCCAACCAAGTAACATGACCAATGAACATCTGGGATGGTGTAGCGTTTCCGGTCCCTGTTTATTGAACCTCTCATCTGTATTACATTTATGACTGCATGGCGGCAAAAAGCATTGCTGCTATATCCGCACGCTTTTTGTCCTCATGCAAGGCCTGGGTTGTTGTGTCTCAAAAAGCACAGCCTTCTCCTCCTGCGCCTGCTCCTGTTCCATCACGTGTGCTGCTGCTGCTGCTGGGTTAGCGTTGCCGGTCCCTGTTTATTGAACCACTTATCTTTATTACATTTATGACTGCATGGCGGTACAAAGCATGCTATCCGCACGCTTCTTGTCCTCATGCAAGGCCTGGGTTGTTGTGTCTCACAAAGCGTGGCCTTCTCCTCCTGCGCCTCCTCCTGTTCCATCACGTCTGCTGCTGCTGGGTTAGTGTTGCCGCGTGGTCCCTGTTTATTGAACCACTTATCTTTATTACATTTATGACTGCATGGCGGTACAAAGCATGCTATCCGCACGCTTCTTGTCCTCATGCAAGGCCTGGGTTGTTGTGTCTCACAAAGCGTGGCCTTCTCCTCCTGCGCCTCCTCCTGTTCCATCACGTCTGCTGCTGCTGGGTTAGCGTTGCCGCGTGGTCCCTGTTTATTGACCCACTTATCTTTATTACATTTATGACTGCATGGCGGTACAAAGCATGCTATCCGCACGCTTCTTGTCCTCATGCAAGGCCTGGGTTGTTGTCTCACAAAGCGTGGCCTTCTCCTCCTGCGCCACCCTCCTCCTGTTCCATCACGTGTGCTGCTGCTGGGTTAGCGTTACCGGTCCCTTTTCCTGGAACCTCTTATATGTATTACATTTATGACTGCTTGCCGACAAAAAGCATGTTACCTGTGCAAAGAAAACAGACATTTCCCGCATTTAAAAGACAGTTTTCCCTTTGAAACTTTAAAATCGATTTTCTCAAAAACTATAACCTCTTTTTGCTAAAATTTTTTTCCTCTTGTACCCACTCCCAAGGTGCACATACCCTGTAAATTTGGGGTATGTAGCATGTAAGGAGGCTTTACAAAGCACAAAAGTTCGGGTCCCCATTGACTTCCATTATGTTCGGAGTTCGGGTCGAACACCCGAACATCGCGGCCATGTTCGGCCTGTTCGGCCCGAACCCGAACATCTAGATGTTCGCCCAACACTAGCTGATACTGCCAAAAAAGCAAGCAGCATCTCCTTCCACTGACATCACCTGCCAGCAGTAAAAATGTCACCATGTGATAAATGTCAGAATGTAAATTAGGGAGAGGAAAGTTTTTACAATGGACAAACCCTGACTAAATCATTTATACATAATTATTGTAAAAATGAAGCACTTTTGTATTACATTATTTTCACTGGAGTTCCTCATTAACATATTGAGAGCTTCTTGTGACCAATAATACGTGGAACACTTATCATGTATCTTTGCCCATTACAAACATAATTTGTATTTATTGTATAACTTTTATTTGCTACTCATAATACAATACATATGATCTTGTTCTCCTGTTATTTTTATGCATTTATATAGCATCGACTATACATTTTGCAGACTGTTTATACGGCGGTACCACTTATTAGGGATGCTCATTCGGATTCCGCGGAAATGCAATTTCCGAAATCCCGGTCGGAAATTGCATTTCCGTATCAGAATGTGGAAATTGGTAATGCAAGTGCGGGAGGCGGATTTCCGTCGGAAATCGTGGAAATTTCACCCGACTTTAACATCGATTTTCTCAAAAACTATAAGGTCTTTTTGAAAACTTTTTTTTGCATCTTGTTCACAAGATTCTGTTTAATAAACCCTGAAAATTGATTCTAGGACTTACAGGGGCTTTGCTATTAACCGCTAAACTCTGCATCTGCCTATTTTCTGCATTTTACATTACAGTAAAAATCCGCCGACTTTAGCAAAGCCCCCGTAAGTCCTAGAATCAATTTTCAGGGTTTATTAAACAGAGTCTTGTGAACAAGATGCAAAAAAAAGTTTTCAAAAAGACCTTATAGTTTTTAAGAAACTCGATGTTAAAGTCGGGCGGAATTTCCGCGATTTCCGGCAGAAATTCCGCATTGGAATGCGGAAATTGGTAGCGGAAAGCGGAAACGGTAATTGGCAATGGCGGAATGCGGATTTACCGCGGAATCGGAAATTAGCATTTCCGACCATCCCTACCACTTATTTCTCAGAGGAGCTCACAATCGAATTCCTTCCGTAGTCATTTTCTTATGTCCCTATCATACATTAGGGCCAATTAATAATATGATCAATGCGTGAACATTAATCATATTATTAGTGACTGAACGTGCAACGGGTTGGAGGATTAGTGTAATAGATTGGACCTAGTTGTCAGAATCTTGGATTACTCCTCAACTCACACTACTGTGTAAAATACTCCCCCCCCCCCCCCCCCCCCGCGCACACACATACACACACACACACACATACACAAACCCTACATGTTTCCCCCTCCAATGGGAGGTTTTGTCAGGGGTATAAAAGTGCCCAGTGCTAAATTGTAAATCTTCATATCTAATACATTCAATACATATCACATAATGACAGCCTGTTAGCTCAATCAGCAGGCTGCAGACAGGCAGTACTAACTATCCTTATCTATAAACATACCCACTAGCAATGTAATGGTGGCAAAGGGGGTATCGGCTACTGATTGGGATAAAGTACAATTTTGCAATACAGTTCTTCTTTATGAATGAGTATTAATGAAAAGAAAAATCAAAATCAGATATCTGAGCCAATGTTGTATAGTGTGTACTGATATCTGAGCCAATGTTGTATAGTGTGTACTGATATCTGAGTAATGTTGTATAGTGTGTACTGATATCTGAGCTAATGTTGTATAGTGTGTACTGATATATGAGCCAATGTTATATAGTGTGTACTGATATTTGAGCCAATGTTGTATCGTGTGTACTGATATCTGAGCCAATGTTGTATAGTGTGTACTGATATATGAGCCAATGTTGTATGGAGTGTACTGATATCTGAGCCAATGTTGTATAGTGTGTACTGATATCTGAGTAATGTTGTATAGTGTGTGCTGATATCTGAGTAATGTTGTATAGTGTGTACTGATATCTGAGTAATGTTGTATAGTGTGTACTGATATCTGAGCCAATGTTGTATAGTGTGTACTGATATCTGAGCCAATTTGGTATAGTGTGTACTGATATCTGAGCTAATGTTGTATAGTGTGTACTGATATTTGAGCCAATGTTGTATAGTGTGTACTGATATCTGAGCCAATGTTGTATAGTGTGTACTGATATCTGAGCTAATGTTGTATAGTGTGTACTGATATCTGAGCCAATGTTGTATCGTGTGTACTGATATCTGAGCCAATGTTGTATAGTGTGTACTGATATCTGAGTAATGTTGTATAGTGTGTGCTGATATCTGAGTAATGTTGTATAGTGTGTACTGATATCTGAGTAATGTTCTATAGTGTGTACTGATCTCTGAGCCAATGTTGTATAGTGTGTACTGATATCTGAGCCAATGTTGTATAGTGTGTACTGATCAGTGGTGCTCAGCAGAGCTCGAATATTCGAGTAGCTCGAATATTCGAGCTCTTTTCCAGCTATTCGAGCTCGGTATTCGAGCTCCGAATAGCTGTAGCTATTCGAATGGGCTATTCGAGTACACTCGAATAGCCCATTCACTATTCGAGCTATTCGAGCAAACGGCGCTATTCGAGCTCGGTACCGAGCTCGAATAGCGTCATAGCCCAGATTGATGTCCTTAGAGCCAATCAGAGGGCTCCCAGGCCCTCTGACGGCAGCCAATCACAGAGGGGGACCCTGGCCAGCCCCTACCCTATAAATAGCGGCCGCCATGTTCCGTTTCTCCGTGCTTGCCTGAGACTTGTACAGAGAGAGAGTTGCTCCTTTGTGCTTTGGCTTAGCAAGAGCTCTATTGTGGTCATTTACCTAGCGTTTTTGCTCACATACACCTCCTATACACACCTATATTGTTGTTAGTTAGTTAGACATTGTATTTTAGTTAGTAGCTTTTGTGTTACATAGAGACAGGCCAGCTGCTGCAGGCTTACAGCTTTAGGCCTCAGGGCCTTGCCTGTGTGGGCAGCTGTCCTCCTGTCCTCTGTTTATTTCTCTCTATTCTATACCAGTATTTCTGCTGTCCTTTACTACTGATTGTATTAGTATTGTAGTTATATACTGTAACTATACTAGGACACTCACTGTCACTGTTCATAGGCTACTAGCTGCTCCTGCGTGTGTGCACTCACTTTCTGTGTACACACTACACACACTCTATTTCCTTCTGATAACTGATTGATTATTGTAATTGATTATTGTAATTAGTTAGTTGTACTTACTGTTACTACTTACTGTACTAGGAGTCTAGGACACTCAGTCACTGTTCATAGGCTACTAGCTCCTGCGTGTGTGCACTCACTGTCTGTGTACACACTACACACACTCTATTTCCTTCTGATAACTGATTGATTATTGTAATTAGTTAGTTGTACTTACTGTTACTACTTACTGTACTAGGAGTCTAGGACACTCAGTCACTGTTCATAGGCTACTAGCTCCTGCGTGTGTGCACTCACTGTCTGTGTACACACTACACACACTCTATTTCCTTCTGATAACTGATTGCTTATTGTAATTAGTTAGTTGTTTGTACTTACTGTTACTACTTACTCTTACTGTACTAGGAGTCTAGGACACTCAGTCACTGTTCATAGGCTACTAGCTCCTGCGTGTGTGCACTCACTGTCTGTGTACACACACTACACACACTCTATTTCCTTCTGATAACTGATTGCTTATTGTAATTAGTTAGTTGTACTTACTGTTACTACTTACTCTTACTGTACTAGGAGTCTAGGACACTCAGTCACTGTTCATAGTCTACTAGCTCCTGCGTGTGTGCACTCACTGTCTGTGTACACACTACACACACTCTATTTCCTTCTGATAACTGATTGATTATTGTAATTAGTTAGTTGTACTTACTGTTACTACTTACTCTTACTGTACTAGGAGTCTAGGACACTCAGTCACTGTTCATAGGCTACTAGCTCCTGCGTGTGTGCACTCACTGTCTGTGTACACACACTACACACACTCTATTTCCTTCTGATAACTGATTCATTATTGTAATTAGTTAGTTGTACTTACTGACTGTTACTACTTACTTACTTACTGTACTAGGGACACTCACTCAGTCACTGTTCATAGGCTAGCTCCTGCGCGTGTTTGCGCGTGCGTGCACTCACTGTCTGTAGTGTACACACACTAAATTTACTTGTGATTACTACTGATTATTGTAACTGCTAGTTGTACTTCCTGACTGTTACTACCTACTTACTGTACTAGGGACACTCACTCAGTCACCTCACCCACCAACCCACTCCATTAAAGTACTCCACTTTTCACCCGCCCTTTTAAAAAACTTTTGTCTATACGCCCAAAACATCGAAGATGTCTGGAAGTGGCAGCCAGCGCGGTTTGGGCAAGGGGAAGGGCAGCAAGGGAATCAGGAGGAGAGGGAGCAGCATTGTGGCAGGCCGCGGCCGCGCCACCATGCACAGTTCCGCAGCAGCAGCAGCAGCGTCAGTGGCTAACATTCCTCCCATAGCCACTGGCCGTGGACGCCTTGGGCGCCGCCCAGCAGGAGCATCTGCAACTCACGCTGCAGAGACACAGCAGCAGCAGCGTGTAGCACCTGCTGCGATTTTCCTCCAGCCGGGTCGGAAACGTCCCATTGAGGAAAAGCATGCAGACACTGTGGTGCAACTCATGACGGAGGATGAGCAGCCCGCCATCAGCTCTGCATCCGAGGCCTCCACCCTCACCACCACCACCAAAACCACCCCTGTTCGCAGCAGCCGCCCAGCAGGGTCTGGGGAGGAGGCGAGTTCACCGTCACAAGTTGGCGACCTGTCACTCAGCAGTATTTTTACCCCAGGCACCATCAGGGTATTGTCTGCTGTTGTTGGCGATTTTGAGGAGGAGATGCTGATGGGCACTTTGGGGGATGAGGGATTGGACAGCAAGACTGTGGCGACAGTCAAGCAGCCCATCCATGCATCAGGAGAGGAGTTTGGGGGGTCATCATCCCAGCAGGACATGTTTCAGGAGGGGGAGGATGATGATGACCCGGTGACAGACAGAGACTGGGTGCCACCACCTCCAGGGGATGTCGTCCTCAGCAGCTCTGAGGAGGAGGAGGAGGATGCTCTTGTGGGCCTTGCAAGGAGGCGCATCATTGCAAGCATTGGCAGCAGCAGTAGGCAGGTCCCACAGCCTGCTGGTGTCTCAGGCTCAGCAGCAGCAGCAGCAGCATCTGCCAGTACCACCACCAGCCGCACCCAAGCCCCCCAAGCCCCCCCCCCCCAACCACCACAGGGAGACAGGCAGCAGCGCTTCCATGCCGTAGGGGGATGTTTCTGTCACCAATCTGGCGATATTTCACCATGCCCACTGTGTACAGCAAGTACGCCACTTGCAACCACTGTCAGCGGAAGTTGAGCAGAGGTGCAGACCCCTTAAAGTTCAGCACCAGCTCGCTCATCAACCACCTTGCTGCGAAACATTTCCACCAGCATGAGGAGTTCCAGAGGCTGAAGGCATCTGGTGCTGGCAGTGGCACCACACCCATCACTGCACAGCCTTCAGCACCAGCAGGAGTGCGGAAACGCACTGCTCCTCCCCCCTCTGCAACTCCTGCTGCCGACACTGAGGCCTGTTCTGGCAGCCAGTCCTCAGTGGCCTCCTCCGCTGTGTCTGCTGATTCCCGTGCCAGCAAAAGGCCACGCCAGAGCCTTTTGAGCGAGTCCTTCCAGGGGGTGGTTAGGGCTCTGCCTCCCAGCAGCCGTCGCGTGCGGCAGCTGAATGGCTTGCTGGCACGGGCCATGTGCTCCCAACTCCTGCCGTACACGCTCGTGCAGGAGGGGAGCGACATTCGTGCGCTGCTTGCTTGCGCAGCCCCAGACTGGCAGCTCCCCAGCAGACACTTTTTCTCCCGCAAGGCCATTCCTGCACTGCACCGCTTTGTGATGGCCAATGTGGAGCGAGGGCTGGAGCACGCGGTTGGTGAATGGGTCCACGTCACCATGGACTCCTGGAGCAGCCGCTTCGGGACAGGCCGCTACCTGTCCTTCACTGTCCACTGGGTCAGCTTGGTGGAAGGGGGTGAGGATGGGAGAGCAGCAGCGGGCACAGCAGCAGCAGCAACACAGTGGGTGGTGCCACCCCGCAGGGTCAGGGGAACTGCAGCAGGTTCCTCCGATTCTCTGCCATCCTCCGGCACACCTGGCCAAACCCCCCGCCTCAGCAGCAGCATGAAGGCCCGCCACTGCCAAGCGCTGCTGCACTTGGTCAGCCTTGGGAAGACCAAGCTGACGGCAACCCATGTGTTGGCCAAACTCCAGGAGCAGGAGAGGATTTGGCTGACCCCCAGAGGCCTCAGAGTCGGAGAGGTGGTGGCCGACAATGGGGCCAATCTGGTTGCCGCAATAGACAGGGGAAACCTGACCCACATCCCCTGTCTTGCCCACGTGCTGAACCTGGTGGTGCAGAAGTTCTTGCGCACCTACCAGGGGATGGGCGAACTGCTGGAAACGGCAAGGAACGTTGTGCGTCACTTCCGGCGCTCGGCTGCAGCCTGTGCGAGCCTGGAAGACGTGCAAAAGGAGCTGGATCTGCCACGCCATCGGCTGATCCTTGACGTTCCGACTCGCTGGAACTCCACCCTGGCGATGTTGGAGCGTCTGGTTGAACAGAAGCACGCTGTCAACCAGTACCTTGCCCTGGCCACTGTTTCCGCCGCTCAGAGAAGGGACAAGACCAGCAACATCCCGTCCATCGTCCCCGATGATGACTGGAGGCACATGCAGCAGGTGTGCTTAGTGCTGGCTCCCTTTCTGCAGGCCACTAACATGGTGAGCAGGGACCATGCTATGGTCTGCGAGTGGGTGCCCCTGGTTTGTCTGCTGAACAGGGCCCTCGATGCTTTGCTGGAACAGGGAGCGGCAGCCTTGGACCAGCAGGAGCGGCAAGCAGCTGCACAGTCCACCTCTGAGGGGGAGGAGGAGGAGGACTTGGTGGAGGTCCCTGACCTTGCTGGTGATGAGGGGGAGCAGCACAGTGCAGCTGAGTTGGTGCGGGGGTGGAGAGAGGATGAGGCTGACGAGGCAGAGGAGGAGGATGAGGACAGCAGCACTGCCGTCGATGTGCCAGCAGACGTGGCCCGCCTCTTCCCAATGGCAGCACACATGCTGACGTGCCTGCACAGAGACCCCAGGGTGATCCAGATGAAGCAGAGGGAGGACATCTGGATCAGCATGATGTTGGACCCACGCCTCAAGGGGAAGTTGAGCCAGTTCCTGCCGCCTGCAGGAGGAGACCCAGCGCAACAAATAAGGAGCTTGCAGCAGGCCCTTGTTGAGCGCTTGGAGGAAGCCTTCCCCCAGCCTTCCACCCCCACTGTCCAGCAGCCAGCACAGAGGCAGCAGCAGGTGCCTGCATCCAGCAGCAAGCGCCCCACAGACCTGCTGTCTCTCAGCCATGAGCTCTACAGGACTGTAGAGGCTCCGGCAGCAGTGACTAGAGAGGAGGTGCATGCAGCAGCATCCTCCACCGGTCACAGCCAGCGCCTGACCCGCATGGTGGCTGACTACATGGGGTCCTACAGCGGGCTTGACAGCGATGCCCCTGTTGATCCCATGGAGTAGTGGGTCAAGCGCCTGGAGATCTGGAGCGAGCTGGCGCAGTACGCCCTGGAAGTGCTGTCCTGCCCCCCTTCCAGCGTGCTGTCCGAGCGCTGCTTCAGTGCAGCTGGTGGTGTGGTCACCGAGAAACGCTCACGTCTGTCTCACAAGTCTGTGGACAGACTGACGTTTCTCAAGATGAACCAGGCGTGGGTGGAAGGCGAGTTCCTGGCCCCTGTTGCCGGCGAGAGGGGGACATGAACTGGCTAAGAACCATCGTTAATGTGCCTTACCACCCTTTACTACCTCCTGGCTCCTGCTCACTAAGCCAGCCTGGTTCACTTTGACTATTACGTCGCCTGCAGCCACACATTTTACACCTACAGTGGGCTGCTGTGTACTGCCCTTCTGCTGTCTGTCTGTGTTTCCCACTGCCAGGGTACACAGATTTACCTTCTGCTGCCACTCTGCCACCAGCTATTACGTCAAACAATAGCTATATATCTGTGTAATTTGTTTTACAAACAAAACCAAAAAACCATTAAAAAAAAAAAAAGGTTTAATTTTTCTGAGGTGCCCGGGTTGAAAACTGTGTTGTCCCAGTTGTGTATTGGACACGATGTGGGCTGCACGACCGCTGTCTGGGACCTCCTGTTGTGTTCATTTACGGCCTGGTATCACCGCTAGGTACCAGGGCTATTATGTCACGCTGCCTGCCTGCTGCCACACTCACACTACTCCTCCATTCCTCCTGCTGCTGCTGTCTGTCTGTGTTTCCCACTGCCAGGGTACACAGAAGTACCTTCTGCTGCCAGTCTGCCACCAGCTATTACGTCAAACAATAGCTGCACACATAATTACTTCTCCATTCCTCCTGCTGCTGCTGCTGTCTGTCTGTCTGTGTTTCCCACTGCCAGGGTACACAGATTTACCTTCTGCTGCCACTCTGCCACCAGCTATTACGTCAAACAATAGCTATATATCTGTGTAATTTGTTTTACAAACAAAACCAAAAAACCATTAAAAAAAAAAAAAGGTTTAATTTTTCTGAGGTGCCCGGGTTGAAAACTGTGTTGTCCCAGTTGTGTATTGGACACGATGTGGGCTGCACGACCGCTGTCTGGGACCTCCTGTTGTGTTCATTTACGGCCTGGTATCACCGCTAGGTACCAGGGCTATTATGTCACGCTGCCTGCCTGCTGCCACACTCACACTACTCCTCCATTCCTCCTGCTGCTGCTGTCTGTCTGTGTTTCCCACTGCCAGGGTACACAGAATTAGCTTCTGCTGCCACTCTGCCACCAGTTATTACGTCAAACAATAGCTGCTCACATTACTCCTCCATTCCTCCTGCTGCTGCTGCTGTCTGTCTGTGTTTCCCACTGCCAGGGTACACAGATTTACCTTCTGCTGCCACTCTGCCACCAGCTATTACGTCAAACAATAGCTGCACACATAATTACTCCTCCATTCCTCCTGCTGCTGCTGCTGTCTGTCTGTGTTTCCCACTGCCAGGGTACACAGATTTACCTTCTGCTGCCACTCTGCCACCAGCTATTACGTCAAAAAATAGCTATATCTGTGTAATTTGTTGTAAAAACAAAACAAAAAAAACCCCAAAAAAAAAAAGGTTTAATTCTTCTGAGGTGCCCGGGTTGAAAACTGTGTTGTCCCAGTTGTGTATTGGACACAATGTGGGCTGCACGACCGCTGTCTGGGACCTCCTGCCTGCTGTGTTTATTTACAGCCCTGGTATCACCGCTAGGTACCAGGGCTATTATGTCACGCTGCCTGCCTCATTGACTGCCTGCTGCCACACACTCATCCTCCTCCTCCTGCTGCTGAATTTACCTCCTGCTGTCTGTGTGTTTCCACTGCCAGGGAGCACATACAATGGCGCTTCCAACATGCGTGCGCCACCAGCTATTTGTTACGCTCAAAAATAGCTGCATTTCTTTAAAAAAAAAAAATTTGAAAAGAGAAATAAGTGAAGAAGAAGACAATATTGAAGAAGAAGAAGATGAAGATGAAGAAGAAGAAGAAGAAGAAGAAGAAGAAGAAGAAGAAGAAGAAGGAGAAGGAGAAGGAGAAGGAGAAGGAGAAGGAGAAGGAGAAGGAGAAGGAGAAGGAGAAGGAGAAGGAGAAGGAGAAGGAGAAGGAGAAGGAGAAGGAGAAGGAGATGATGATGAAGAAGATGAAGAAGAAGAAGAAGAAGAAGAAGAAGAAGAAGAAGAAGAAGAAGAAGAAGAAGATGAAGATGAAGAAGATGAAGATGAAGAAGATGAAGAAGATGAAGATGAAGAAGATGAAGAAGAAGAAGATGAAGAAGAAGAAGATGAAGAAGAAGAAGATGATGATGAAGAAGAAGACAATATAAAAGAAGAAGAAGATATAGAAGAAGATATAGAAGAAGAAGATATAGAAGAAGAAGAAGAAGAAGATATAGAAGATAAAGAAGAAGAAGAAGAAGTATATACAGTACTGAACAAATTTCTGGACACAACTTCTCTTTTCAACTTTTTTTTTTTAAAGGAACATCCCCACATAATCACTTGCTGTTGTTACTTGGAAAAAAAGAGGTTTCTTGCATCATTCACCCTCAAAACTAGTGTTGGAAGCTATTTAAGGCCATTTCGAATAGTCAGCTCGAATAATGAGCTCGAATACCGACTCGAATAGTGAGCTCGAAATCCGAGGTCGAATCGAATAGTAAAAATTATTCGACTCGAATATTCGACTGACCTCGAATAATTTACTATTCGAATTTGACCTAACTCGAATTTTGAAAAGGGGTATTTGAGCACCACTGGTACTGATATCTGAGCCAATTTGGTATAGTGTGTACTGATATCTGAGCTAATGTTGTATAGTGTGTACTGATATCTGAGTAATGTTGTATAGTGTGTGCTGATATCTGAGCCAATGTTGTATAGTGTGTGCTGATATCTGAGCCAATGTTGTATAGTGTGTACTGATATCTGAGCCAATGTTGTATAGTGTGTGCTGATATCTGAGTAATGTTGTATAGTGTGTACTGATATCTGAGCCAATTTAGTATAGTGTGTACTGATATCTGAGCTAATGTTGTATAGTGTGTACTAAGGGCTCAGATATTAATGTAATGGATATAGTTGCGTAGTATGTTGGCGCTTTATAAATACAATAAATAAATAAAATAATAATAAATAAATAGTGGTACAGGTTGTCGCCAAACAGCAAAACATTTTTTTTCAAATTGGAGTTTTTGAGAAAATCGATTTTAAAAAATTCAAAGAAAACATGGCTTTTAAACTAGTATAAGCAGGTACAGAGGGCAGAGGTGACACAGAGGGGGGCACTGGAGGCACAGGGGGGGGGGGGGGCACACAGGAGTTACAGGGGACAGAGATGGCACAATGTTCCGACTTAAGAACAGATTTAGGTTAAGAACGAACCTACAGTCCCTATCTCGTTCGCTAACTGGGGACTACCTGGATGTGTAAGCAGAATAATATGCGGTACTCTGGAAGTATCATTATTCTGCTCACCTTTTAACATTACAGATTCACTCTTTATTTTATTATTTATTATTATATTATTTATTTTTTAAGCCTTAGCTGATGTCATCACTGCAGCCAAAGCATAAAAAAAAATGTTTGGCCACCACTTCAAGTGTTAAATAAGCACCTTAATAATTTGCCAGTTTGGATTTGGATGTTAATCAGAATCTCCCGGCCACAGACCCTCTCCAGCGTGCTTCCGTATGCCGCTCACACAGACCTTTTCAGTTAAGTGGTGATTTTGTTGGTCGTTATCCAAAGCCATAAAACAATTTACTTTGAAAGATACGCATGACTTCCATTTCCATGCTTAATATTCCCACTTCATGTACCTAATATTTAGAATCTGTTTACGGGCGCCCAGGCAAGTCAATAGAGTTATGATAAATGTGGCTGCTAATCACCGCTCCTGGCATCACGCTTGCTTGGCTGGACACTGCCCATGTAGCCACTTACTCTGATGTCTGCTGATCGCACTTCCACTTCCAGACTCACAGCTATTAAAGCGGAATATAACCCTGCATTTCAACTTTGCTCTAAAACATTATTTACAGTATATTATATGCAACCAGCATTTTCTTTTTTTACTAGACCAGCATTGGAAGGGTTACACAGTGCTTTAAAGTTCCTGGAGATTTCTGCAGACACATCCGAAGCTGACATAGATACATTTTGTTTACATAAATGTATCTAAGTGTTGAATGTGACTCATCTCTCTGACTGAGAAGGAGCTGGAGGACAGCCAAAGAGTGTGTAACATTTATCAATAGATACATATAACTACGGTAAATAGAATGTAACAATCTGAACTTCTGCATATCTCTCCACGGAACTTTAAACCTCTGTGTTTAACCCTTCCAATGCTGGTCTAGTAAAAAAAAATGATTTTTGCATATAATATGCTGTAAATAATGTTTTAGAGCAAAGTTGAAATGCAGGGTTATATTCCGCTTTAAATCAGCCGATGTCAGGCATGGGCGGAATATAAGGAAAATGTGCTCCAGGTTTATGTGAAGGGTGGAGAAGGGGCCAGGGAGTGGAAGGGACAGAGAGACAGGTGGCAGAAAGGAAGAGACGACCAGAGAATTAGGAATTTTTCTCAAGCCTGATTCAATTCCAAGGGGACAAAAACTGGCTTGTGCTTTTGAACTATTTCCCTGCACTCCATTTTTCTGGTCTTTCACTTCCTACATTAACATGGTATAAAACTCAGCATTTCCTCTTTGCTCTACAAGATTATTAAAAGCATAAAATCTACTACCACAAAAAATTGTAGCAGAACAGCCTTCACAGCACTTTGTTCTTCAGTGGAAAGCTCCTTGCTTCAGTGGAAAGCTTCTGGCTGCATCCAATGAGGTGATAACATTATATTTTGTTTGCATTCCTCTGTCAGGTACATTTAGTAAACATTAGCAAACTGCCAAAACTAAGCTGTAGTGAGCTGAGAAGCAGAAAGAGCTGAGAAGTGATCACTTGATAGATTTTAGTATACAAATACAGCAGTTGTGCAATAAAATGCAATGGCAGCTTTCAGAGCAGATAAACTGTACTTTGGGAATTTGTGAACAGGCAATATTGTGCACAAAAGCAAATATGATAACCGTATGGGTAATAAAAAGTAGGAAAACACATTTTTATTAAATGTTATGCCAGAGTTTTATCCCACTGTAATGCTACCGGTGTAAAAACCAGGTTCATAAAGTAGTTATTTATAAACATATTTAAAGCTTCAGTGGTATTAGCAGATCAGCTGTTGATTACATAATTTCAGTGAAGGTATTCTGTATATTTAAGAACACAAGTTTGCTTTCTTAAAACAGAAAGTATTTGCGATAATTCAGGTTGGCGTGAGCGCCAAGACTTGTCCCAGTGCATCACTGCTGAAATATGCAAATTATCCATTGTAGTCCCTGGAATCTGGCCACACCTCCAGATTCTCCAGATCAAGTCCTGCCCCATAGAGCCACATTAATCCATGCCATGCACTGATGAGGATCAATCAATCCGAAACAATCTGTATGCATGTTGGTTTATTGTGGCTCTGTAATATTAAATACTTGTATGTATATGTAATAATATCCAGCTGACACATCATTGAATTCCAGTAGATCTGGAGGTGTGGCTAGCTTGCAGGGGCAACAATGGATGATTTGCATATTTCAGCACTGATGCACTGGGACAAATATTGGAGCGCACTTCTCCAACCTGAATTATCGCAAATACTTTCTGTTTTAAGAAAGCAAACTTTTGTTTTCCATAGCATTTTAGTAAGGGGGCTTTTAGGTCCATTCTTGTAACTTACACATTCCTAGGCGTTCTGGTTCACCATGAGCTCGCTGGGTACTCTGTACCTATATATTTAAGGGAAACCTAAAGTGAAAGAGATATGGAGGCTGCCATTTTCATTTTCTTTTTCTTTTTGTTGTTGTTGTTGTTAAATGCTAGTTGTCTAGTTGGTATGCTGTCAGGAGTAATACCATTAACCCTTTCCCAATGGTGTTGGGGCCACGGTTGCAGTAATTGTCCCATGCCCAGGGCTGGGTTGCCCTTCTGATTTTGGGCCACTTGCTGCATTGGACACAGCGTAACTCCACCACCACAGTGGGGAAGATTACAGGCAGCACACACACACTCACCTCCTACAAATTCCAAGTGCTGCAGGTCCCGTCTGTCTGCTCTGCAGCACTGCTGCTTCTGAGTTTGGGCTCTAATGCCTGATTTGAGAAGCAGGAAGGACAGAACAGTGGTCGTACAGAGCAGACAGACGGGACCTGCAGAGCCTGGAATCTGTAGGAGGTGAGTGTGTGTGTGCTGCCTTTATTCCTCCCTGCTACGTTCCATAGCCCTGTGAAGGGGGAGGGGTCAAATGGGGGAGTGAGGCACATCAGGCCTCTACTACTCGAGAAGCCAAAATTAGAATTCAGCTGCTAAATTTACATTCCTCAAATGCTGCTCCTTTTTGTCAGACCCTTTGTCACAAGGATACTGTTCAATCTTCTAACTCATAGCTACAAAACTCTCTAATGTGCCTTTTCCATATATGACTACACTCATTTCTAGGTGCCATTCTATGTACAGTCTGAACGGTACTAACAGTCTGGTCTTCTCATCCTCACACACAGGACTCATTATAAGCCTATCCCCTTCTCCTCTGTAATTCCTTCCTAAAGAAGGAGCATCTCAGCCAAGAGTCTAGAGTGTGTTTAGATGTTCCACAACCTCGTCTGAAGTTTGATCACCTCGAACCATTAGCTACAATGACAACAGAGCCATGCTCGACCACCCTGTTTTCTATCCTACTCCTTACCCCACCAACCGGAAGCCACTGCTTCATACGTTCTGCTGAAATTTCTGCTTGTCAAACCCGAACCTTGTTCTACACTTTGTTTAAAAAAGCGAAGACCAAACAAGAATGAACGGGATAATGATTATTGTGTTGGATTCTTTAATCCCCATTTGGTGAACTGTATGGACTTTGGATTGATACAATTAGTTATCCCATCAGTTTATTTTCACCTCAGGTTCACTTCAATAGCTGCGTATTTCCCACCCTGTCCTTGCTGCATTCTGATTGTACTATCTATATACACTACGCTTAATATAAAGTGTACTAAACAGCTGTGTATTCACCACATTGTCCTTGATACACTCTGATTGTACTACCTCTATATTATTAGAACTGAATGTGCTAAACAACTGTGTATTGTCTATACTGTCCTTGTATATCCACGACACAGATTTTATTTTTACTTGCATTTTATAGACATACATTTATAATAATGAAAATAATCATATCTTTATAAATCATTTGTAATAGTCAGACTAAAAAAAAAAAAAAAGAGAACCACTCAGAATTTCACATTTCTGAGTTGAATGTAATGAATATAAGAGTTTTACAAATAATGGAATTCCGAAGTGTAAATTCCGGAAGTTATGCAAAATTTCAAAATTACAATTGTGAAATACACTAATTTTTTGTGTAAATTAGGAAGACAAATGGAAAATAAAAGGCTTTAATTAAAAACTGAGTTTGGCATTGAACTTTTAAAATGAATTTGTTATGTATTACAAACACATTTTCACACTAACCACAAATTGATCTTAATTTTGGTCCGTGTGCAAGTATGCTAGCTATAAATTATAATTATTTTGTAATTTTGTGATTTCACAAATCAAGGATCTGTGTAGTTCAGAATTCATTTGGATTTTTTGTGTGAAATTTAAGTTTATTGGATTCAGAATTAGTCATTTTCAACCATCACTATTTTAGTATTTAAGAAAAAATTGTTACATTTGCAAATTTGCAGCCTTCTCAGTTACTTAACCAAGGTCTCATTCTGTTGGGAGGGTGTTGTTTGATCTACATAGAGGAGAGATGAGATTTTGTTTCTTTCCTTCTTTTTTTCTTTCTTTCTTTCTATCCTTTCTTTTCTTTTAAAAAAGACACATTATGGAGCTTATGTGTGCAAGCTACATTGATTGCAAGCTGCACAATCATTTCTAATTGAATTGCATATGGTATAACGATATACAATATGGTAACAACAATATGGCTGCTTTCAGTACTAGTTGCACTATGACCTAGGAAAGGAATTGTGATTTTTTTTAAATTACATTAGTTTGGGATAAAATACACTCACCTAAAGGATTATTAGGAACACCATACTAATACGGTGTTTGACCCCCTTTCGCCTTCAGAACTGCCTTAATTCTACGTGACATTGATTCAACAAGGTGCTGAAAGCATTCTTTAGAAATGTTGGCCCATAGTGATAGGATAGCATCTTACAGTTGATGGAAATTTGTGGGATGCACATCCAGAGCACGAAGCTCCCGTTCCATCACATCCCAAAGATGCTCTATTGGGTTGAGATCTGGTGACTGCGGGTGCCATTTTAGTACAGTGAACTCATTGTCATGTTCAAGAAACTAATTTGAAATGATTCAAGCTTTGTGACATGGTGCATTATCCTGCTGGAAGTAACCATCAGAGGATGGGTACATGGTGGTCATGAAGGGATAAACATGGTCAGAAAAAATGCTCAGGAAGCCTGTGGCATTTAAAGTGAATGGGAACCCATAATTAAATAAAAAAAGTCAGATACTCACCTAAGGGGAGGGAGGCTCTGGGTCCCATAGAGCATCCCCTCTCCTCCCCCCTGGTCCCCGTTGGTGCACTGGCTCCCCCATAGCGGTATTTGACCACTCCCGAAAACGGGCCGCTCCATACTGCGCATGCGCCATCTCTGACGCACTCGCACGTGCGCAGTATGGAGCCGCCTGTCTTTGGGGGGACTTGGCTCCTGAAGACTTCCGAAGTCCCCGCAGTGGGGGATTTGAACAGAGGAGCCAGCGCAGCACCAAAGGCACCAGGAGAGGAGAGGGAAGGCTCATTAGGACCCGAGCCTTCCCTCTCCTTAGGTGAGTATTTGCCTTTTTTATTTAATTACAGATTCCCATTAGCTTTAAACGATGCCCAATTGACACTAAATGGGCCTAAAGTGTGCCAAGAAAACATTCCCCACACCATTACACCACCACCAGCAGCCTGCACAATGGTAACATTCTGTTTATGCCAATTTCTGACTCTATCGAGACTCATCAGACTAGGCAACATTTTTCCAGTCTTCAACTGTCCAATTTTGGTGAGCTCGTGCAAATTGTAGCTTCTTTTTCCTATTTGTAGTGGAGATGAGTGGTACCCGGTGGGGTCTTCTGCTGTTGTAGCCCATCCGTCTCAAGGTTGTGCATGTTGTGGCGTCACAAATGCTTTGCTGCATACCTCGGTTGTAACGAGTGGTTATTTCAGTCAATGTTGCTCTTCTATCAGCTTCAATCAGTCGGCCCACTCTCCTCTGACCTCTAGCATCAACAAGGCATTTTCGCCCACAGGACTGCCGCATACTGGATTTTTTCCCTTTTCACACCATTCTTTGTAGACCCTAGAAATGGTTGTGTGTGAAAATCCCAGTAATTGAGCAGATTGTGAAATACTCAGACCGGCCCATCTGGCACCAACAACCATGCCATGCTCAAAATTGCTTAAATCACCTTTCTTTCCCATTCTGACAATAAGTTTGGAGTTCAGGAGATTGTCTTGGCCAGGACCACACCCCTAAATACATTGAAGCAACTGCCATGTGATTGGTTGATTAGATAATTGCATTAATGAGAGATTGAACAAGTGTTCCTAATAATCGTTTAGGCAGGGGTCTAGTCCTGGGAAAAGAAGTGAGTGGACTCACTTGGAAAATCCCTGCGTGCCAAAAATTGGGCGTGGTCAAGCATAACATGGGCGTGGTCAAGCATAACGTAGGCGTGGTCATGGGTGGGGCCAAATATACATACCTTAGCAGTGATGTAAAAGGTCTGCCGAGGAAGTTTGAGCTCTGCCGTAGTGTATCCCCCAAAAATAGATGTAATCTGACAGCATTTCACCAAAAACATACACAATAGTGGCAGCAGTTCCCCAAAATACATGTAGTCTGGTAGCAGCCAATCCCCTAACATACACATAATCTGGCAGCTGTTCCCCAAAATAAATAACACATAAAGCACTACAAGCCCCAGACACATCACACAGAGCACTACAAGCCCCAGACACATCACACAGAGCACTACAAGCCCCAGACACATCACACAGAGCACTACAAGCCCCAGACACATCACACACAGCACTACAAGCCCCAGACACCCCACACACAGCACTACAAGCCCCAGACACACCACACACAGCACTGCAAGGCCCAGACACCCCACACACAGCACTACAAGCCCCAGACACACCACACACAGTACTACAAGGCCCAGACACATCACACACAGCACTACGAGGCCCAGACACGTCACACAGCACTACAAGCCCCAGACACCCCCCACACAGCACTACAAGCCCCAGACACACCACACACAGCACTGCAAGGCCAGACACACCACACACAGCACTACAAGCCCCAGACACCCCACACACAGCACTACAAGCCCCAGACACACCACACACAGCACTGCAAGGCCCAGACACACCACACACAGCACTACAAGCCCCAGACACACCACACACAGTACTACAAGGCCCAGACACACCACACACAGCACTACAAGGCCCAGACACGTCACACAGCACTACAAGCCCCAGACACACCACACACAGCACTACAAGCCCCAGACACCCCACACACAGCACTACAAGCCCCAGACACCCCACACACAGCACTACAAGCCCCAGACACACCACACACAGCACTGCAAGGCCCAGACACCCCACACACAGCACTACAAGCCCCAGACACCCCACACACAGCACTACAAGCCCCAGACACACCACACACAGCACTACAAGCCCCAGACACGTCACACAGCACTACAAGCCCCAGACACATCACACACAGTACTACAAGCCCCAGACACATCACACAGAGCACTACAAGCCCCAGACACACCCCACACACAGCACTACAAGGCCCAGACACATCACACACAGCACTACAAGGCCCAGACACGTCACACAGCACTACAAGCCCCAGACACCCCACACTCAGCACTACAAGCCCCAGACACGTCACACACAGCACTACAAGTCCCAGACACACCACACACACACAGCACTACAAGCCCCAGTCACCCCACACACAGCACTACAAGCCCCAGACACACCACACACAGCACTACAAGGCCCAGACACGTCACACACAGCACTACAAGCCCCAGACACACCACACACAGCACTACAAGCCCCAGACACCCCACACACAGCACTACAAGCCCCAGACACCCCACACACAGCACTACAAGCCCCAGACACACCACACACAGTACTACAAGGCCCAGACACCCCACACACAGCACTACAAGCCCCAGACACCCCACGCACAGCACTACAAGCCCCAGACACACCACACACAGCACTACAAGACCCAGACACGTCACACACAGCACTACAAGCCCCAGACACACCACACACAGCACTGCAAGGCCCAGACACCCCACACACAGCACTACAAGCCCCAGACACACCCCACACACAGCACTATAAGCCCCAGACACCCCACACACAGCACTACAAGCCCCAGACACACCACACACACACACAGCACTACAAGCCCCAGACACACCACACACAGCACTACAAGACCCAGACACCCCACACACAGCACTACAAGCCCCAGACACGTCACACACAGCACTACAAGACCCAGACACGTCACACACACACAGCACTACAAGCCCCAGACACCCCACACACAGCACTACAAGCCCCAGACACACCACACACAGCACTACAAGACCCAGGCACGTCACACACAGCACTACAAGCCCCAGACACCCCACACACAGCACTGCAAGGTTCAGACACCCCACACACAGCACTACAAGCCCCAGACACACCACACACAGCACTACAAGGCCCAGACACACCACACACAGCACTACAAGGCCCAGACACAGCCAGGGCTGGGCTGAGTGACAAACAAGATGGACTGTTAGACAAGATAGAGGAGTCAGGAGCTAGAATGCAGGAGGTGACTGTGATAGGACTTGCAGAGCTTAATAGAGAGTCAGAAGTTTAAGATGAGAGACTGACAGAGACAGAGTGGTGAAAGAGAGAGAATGCGTATAGGTATCAGAACATGAGGCAGGGTATTTTACCTCCAGTCCATTGTCCCTGACTCTCTCTCTGATGCTCTCTGACACTTTGCTGGGCTGGCTCTGCCATCTCTGGCCCTGTAATACATGCTGGATGTGGCTGTCTCTCGCTGTCTATTCTCTTCTCTCCCCCTCCTTAGGGTGTCTGTGCAGGGCTGAGTGTCACGCTCCAGTGATCACTGTTTGTCCTCTGGATGCCCTGACTTGAATTTTCGCGCTGGAGCTGTGACAGATGGGAGGAATCAACTTAGGAAGATGATTCCCGTATGTCTCCAGCAGCAGGGGGCGGGTCCATGAGGCAAGAAGAGCAGCATAGAAGCCGCATTGGCTGAGCCTGGCACCAGGAAGTAGCTGAGGGAAGGCTGCGGGGAGGGGGGAGGAATCTGCCAAACCTCTCTCTTGCTGACACTCGAGTGCTGCACTAATATAGGGACATCACGCCACTGGCTCCTACTGAGCCTGATGCGAAATCGGCCCTGACGGCATGTGTCCTGCTAGGGTGGACGACGTTCACACTGTAGAAAAAGTAAGTGAACGTCGTTCACCTGCGTTCACGCAGGACTCGATCACTGCGTTTAGGTGAGTGTATGTTCGGATAATGTGTGCAATTCAGTCCTACAGACACAGGTCATACGTAGATCTGCCTACATACTAGTGACCAGCCACTCATCCAGGAGGAAACAGGGACCAGGAGAACACACAGGCGAAGAGAGCCCGGAAAGCCAACTCCTCTATGGGCGCCACCCACTGACAGCCTGCAGTACCGCTCCAGGACATCAGGTTTCATACTGTAGTAAATAGCTTAGCATTTTTCTCTGGGAAGAGAGAGGCGGCAGGGCCAGTCGCCAGAAGTCGGGTGATGCAGGGAATTTGGGACGGCATCGCGGGACAAGACTTCTCGGGTAAATATCACTTACTTTACTTGCAGGCTGCCGGATTTTCTTATTTACTCTGGAGGTCCTCTTTAACCATTTCTCCTCCAATGCCTAACCTCAATCCCCCCCATGCCTTAACTTAACTGCACCCCACCACCGCAAAACCTTGCCAAATAAAAAATAATAATTAAAAAAATAATATAACAATAATAAAAATATTCAAATATTGTTTATAGTAGGGAAATGTGGATGGTGCCCGCACCAACTATTTATCATCCACCTTTGTTGACTACTTTTCCTTCTATAAACATTGGCCTCAATTCACTAAGATCATGCTGGAGATAATAAGGCAAGAGAAAACTTACCTCCACACAGTGAGTTATCCTATCTCTTCATTCCTTAAGTTACCTTCTCTGTAGCTAAGTTACCTCCTCTGTAGCTAAGTTACCTCCTCTGTAGCTAAGTTACCTCCTCTATAGCTAAGTTACCTCCTTTGTAGCTAAGTTACCTCCTCTGTAGTTATTTTCACACGCAGTTAATTAACAGCCTGTCTTTAACGTTAGAATTCTGGAGTTATTTTAAGGATTGAAGAGTTAAGTTAAGGACAGAAGAGTTAACTTTAGGTTTGCCTGAGGTCAAATGTTTCCTGAATACTACATGCCTCATCACCATGGTGATAACTCTAGAAACGCTATTAAAGATAGGAGATAAACTTAGTGAATTGAGGCCAATGTTTATATGGGCGCCTATGACGGCACCCAATATTTTGCAGCTTTCCAGCTATCTTGAAACAAAAGGTAAACAAGGTAAAACAGGTATTCTAAGTAATTGATTACGTTCTACTGTTTGTGATTATGGATCCTCTTTAAGGAGAGGCTTGGGACACAATGGACTCCAGAGTGCTTAGAGAGAAGCACCGGGTGAGCATATCCTGAGCCATTAATCCCTGCTACAGTGATAGACAGGTGTTAATGAACAGAAATAATCTCAGTGAGACAGTTCTGTGCTACACTACAGAAGCTGCTCTGTACATCAAACCTGCATTCTGCTTCATGTTTCTCCCGCTGCGAGGCCTGTGTAATTTACTGTTTTCCCTTTAGATTAATGACACTTACTGCTCCTTAATGAGAGGGCATGCATTTTGTAATTTCTTAATTTTTAATGATGACTTCCAGCCCATGGAGTGCAATAGCGCGGTAGCCAGGGCAAATTTTTTTTGCAGGGAGATGTAGTGCAAACTCATTGACCGTAATAAGCACATCTCCTCATACTGTGATATCACTTATTAACACGGCACACACATCCTGAAATACAATCTGATCAGCGTATGAGAGCTCATTGCTCCGTCCAAAGGCACTGCCCATGTGACTGGCATTGGAATGATTGCATATAGCTGCAAAACTACATCTATTCATGGTAACATTAGAAATATAGTCACTTTAACTACTTAAAGAAAACCTGAATTGAAAATTAAAAGTCAAAATAAACATACACAAGTCATACTTACCTTCCATGTAGTCTACTCCTCAGTGTCTTTCTTCTGTTCCGCGTCCTGTTTGTTCACGGTGATCAAGGGAATTTTCCGTCCTCCATTTTGAAAATGACCGTTACCCATAACAGCTTTCTGGTCAGCACACAGTTAAACTGTAACATTGCCCACTTGAGCCATAGGGAAACATAGACACATCATTTCTTCTCTCAGCTGTAACTGACAGCAACTGATATATTTCAGATCTGACAAAATATTGTCAGAAATGGAAGGGATTATTGTCAGAAGAAAATGGAGAGCTTCTGAGAGGAACTGATGGCAAGGTAACTATGTAATGTTCATTTGAACTTACCTCATGTGTTTATTTTAAATATTTTTACTCAGTACAGGTTCTCTTTAAGGTCCGCGGTGATTGAAATCTACGCCCTGTTTTGGTGGGCTCCTGGCTGGCAGGGCGTAGATTTCAATCACTGCCCGCAGCGCGCATCCGCCGTTTCCGTAACTCCCCGCTGATCACGCCGCTCAAACCCGACGTCTCTCGCCGCAGCTCAGCCGGTGAGAGTGTGAGCCGGTCAGGAGTCGATTTCATTGGCTGTGTCTATCAATGTAATCTGCTCCCATTGGAAACAGTTAAGTTTCCTTTTTTTTTTCAAACTTGAATTTTATTAAGTTTAATTTAACAAAACCAATACAAGCATCTGTTGTAAGATTACAAAAGTTACTTACTATTCAGTTAAGTTTCCTTTTAAAGGACACCCGAGGCGAAAATAAACTAATGAAATAAATGATTGTATCTATCTTCCTCCTGCTAAAAATGACTTTTTAAGCTATTCCACAGTTTTATTTTATGTTTAAATCTACTTTTTAAGTTTTAACTGTTTTATTGTTCTTGCTCAATGGCACATTTATTGAAGTATGCCAGAGCTAAAATCTATGAACTATTTACCTTTTTTATCTCTTTTTTTCTCTCAGAAACCATTTTCTGCTAGGAAAGTGTATTATAGTTGGAATTTCTTATCAGTGAGAGTCACTTCCTGTCTGAGTCAGGACTGAGTCAGCCACTTACATACCTGATATTTAACTCTTTCAGGCAGAGAAAGAAAAAAGGAACACAGCATAGTTATGTGTGTGCTAGGCACTGTGCATACGCATGTCTCTCTCATCATGTCACATGTCACCTTGGGTATCCTTTAAGTGGTTTAAAACGTATCTTCCAATAGGGATCTTCCAATAGGGAACCATTTATTTGTGCTGCGATAACATTTGGGCATGGCTATACTGTCAATGTAAATTCACCAGTTACAGGATATCATAGGTGCAGCCTGTAAAATTTGAGTGCAACGCTACAATCTGACGGTTATATTCGATAACAGTTATATATACCGTTACAACGTTATTGGCAGCCACTGCAGTTTAGGGAGGTTAGTGTAAGGCATTGACAATGGGAGAAGTAATGATCATAATCTGCTAATTACGAGCGCACAATTATGGCCATATGTATTTATGATTTGGACATTCAATTAATTGTATGTAAACCATTTGTAATTTAGCGTAATTATGCAAAATGTTGCATAATTTTGTTGCGGACTTGCATAATTTTGAGCCAAATTTAACGATTAATAGCAAAGCTCCCAAATATGCTGTTATCACCAAAATTGCGATGTTTGTTAAATTCTTCAAAAAGACCTTGTAGTTTTTGAGAACATTGATTCTGATAGTGCAAAGGAAAAATAGTTTTTAAACTAGCATTTTTCTGAATTTATAAAACATTTTCCCTTTGCACCTTCAGAATCGATTTGCTTAAAGACTACTAGGTCTTTTTGACAAAAAAATATATTTTATTATATTTAATATTTATTTGCCTTATTCTCACTATTCTCCTTAACATACATAGCAATTTTGATGATGATAGCTAGTATGGGAGCTTTGCTATTAACTGCTAAATTTGGCTCAAAATTATGCAAATATTAAGCAAAATTGCGGTTCCTGATTAAGTTTACAAACTTAATTATTATATTTACAGAAATTTTGCATTATGATTTTGCATCGTAATTGCAAATTACAATGCGAAATTATGAAAAATAATAATAATATATAACTATTGGACGTTTTTGATGATAAAACCAGGATAAATCACATAGACAAACACACAAGACACAGAATATTTATATCGCACTTTTCTCCAGCCGGACTCAAAGTGCAGGAACAGCAGCCACTAGGGCGTGCTCTAAAGGCAGTAGCAGTGTTAGGGAGTCTTGCCTAAGGTCTCCTAATAAATAGGTGGTGGCTTACAGAACAGGAAGAGCTTAGATTCAAACTCAGGTCTCCTGTGTCAGAGGCAAAGTGGTACCATGAAAAAGTGGTTACCGGTAATTTACTGCATTCTACTATATGTCACTACAGTGCCTCTTTAATGACTTACAAACAAGCACGTTCACATACTTTTACTTTGTTGCTGCCTCTTTCCCCTTCTTCCGATCTCTTCGCCTCCCTCCCTCCCTTTTCCTGTTTTACTATGGACTACAACTACTCAGAAGCACATTATGTTTGCAATATTTCCTTGCAGTGTCCTGAGATGAAACACAGCAAAGTCCATATATAAATAATTCAGCTGCATGTCCGATTATTCCTTAAAGCAGTAAATAAATGAAACTGATCACGTAGAAAATGTGAAAAGAAATGTATTTCGGCCCTCAGATATTCCCGGGTAAAAATTTCCCTTTGGACTGTTTGTCTATATGCATGCAGCCGGTCGCAGCAATCGACCCTCCCCCCAATCTCTGCTATTCCTTTGAAAATAAATTTTCTTTTTGAGCACTTCGGAGCGGAATTCTCTACCTGTGACATTCATAAGATAGTTTTCTCCCAGTGCGGCTATAATTGCTCTACCAAGCGGAAGACTTACAGTGATGTAAAATTGATCTTTAAATCTTTTTTTACCCCAAATTATTCTGTGATTGTCCTTTAAGGAAACGAGGAAGAAATACAAAGTTCAGCACAATTTCCTGATCTTAAATATAGGTGTACAGGGATAATGGTCCCCAAACATGTTAAAATTTACTAGTCACTCAGACTTTAAGTGTACCTGTAAGGGTTCTTCTCGTTATTAAATACTTCATGTCATGTACAAGCCTTTTAAACTTCCCTCCAGGACAATTTGAGTATTATGTGTTATATTACCTGCTATCTGCACCTTGGTTTATAGTCAACCTTATCACCAATATTTTTTGCAAGACGAAAATTATATATATATCTGTATCTATAGCTATCTCAAGAAGCAAACATCCTCCTTTGCTGTACCTGTTTTGAATGCAAGTTGTGTAATTTGCCATATTTCAAGCTCTGCACATCTATGCAGGTAGTTAATTCAGGTGTAGCCTTTGTCTGGAGGTGCTGCCAATATCTCCTGCTGTTCCAAAAAAAAAAAAAATATATATATATATATATATATATATATATATATATATATATATATATATACATACATAGATATTGGGTGGGGCAATAGGTTTGCAGAGGTTGCAAATGCACTGGGGCCCTGGGACCAGAGTAGCTGACAGAGGATCATCCTTGTAGGCTATTATTATCAATAATAATAGGTGCTTTGGCTGGCGGCACTCATTAACAATCTGCAGGTTTTTGTACCCCAAATCCTCTTATCACCTGTTAAGGTGGCCACACACCATACAATTTTTAAATATCTGTTCAATTTAAGAATTTCTATCAATTTTTCTGACTGATTGTAACATTTAAAAAAATCTGACCAATGTACCACACATATATGTTCAATTTTTCCCCAATTATGATAAAAATGATTGGAAACTATGACAAAATTGCTAGGGTGTGTATATTAATAAATTGACAATCTAACACACACCATACAATCTTTAGAAAGATTGAAGAAAAATATCTGGCATTCCAGATCGATAAAAATCGAAGAAAACGGGAAATCCGATCGGATTTTTCAGTCGAATGGGAAAAAAGCTTTCAATTGTTTTGGGAGATCTGATCGTTTTTATCGAATTGCTGTAAAATCGGATCATTTTATTGTATCGTGTGTGGCCACCTTTATGTATAGACTGCCTTGCCTATAAGGCTCAGAGTGGCCGGAAACAGCCCTGCTTATGGAAGCTCTGATCCTCAGAGGGAACCCACAATAAGAGTCATTTTTATTTTATTTATTTAAGTATTTACATAGCGCCGACATATATTACGCAGCGCTGTACAGAGTATATTGTCTTGTCACTAACTGTCCCTCAGAAGGGCTCACAATCTAGTCCCTACCATAGTTATATGTCTATGTATGTATCCTGTAGTGTATGTATCGTAGTCTAGGTCAATTTTTTGAGGGGAAGCCAATTAACTCATCTGTATGTTTTGTGATGTGGGAGGAAACCGGAGTGCCTGGAGGAAACCCACACAGACACGGGGAGAATGTACATACCACTTACAGATGTTTCCCTGGCTAGGA